>NW_008345746.1:562122-576628 GCF_000622305.1 Nannospalax galili
CCACACAGCAGGGGCAGGATTTGACAGGCCCCAAGCCATCTCTAAGCCTGGTGATAATGGCTTCTCTCCTGCTCCCTGGGGGCTGAGATGTCCCTGTTCCCACCTTACCATCTGAACAACTTTGCAATCAGAAGGTTCTGAGGTCCAATGCCTACAGTAACCTGCTGGTTGCCATCTTCTTCTCTGAGATGAGGCTTGAGTAGTGACCACCCCACATTCCTCACTGCCGTCTGGCTGTGATGTGCCAGCAGAGTGCCTGGTTCATGGTGGAAAGCCTGCTCACGTGGCATCCCATGTGGACACTAGGAAGTCTGAGGATGAATGCCACCTGCCTGGCACAGAACCGAGGAGGGCTTGCACCTGCATGCTCTGGTCTATACCTATTTGATAACTTCAGCGACCGCTATTTCTTAAAAGTAAACACAAGAGGCTGGAGAGATGGCTCAGTGTTAAAAGCACTGGCTGCTCTTCTGGAGGACCTGTAAGGTTCCCAGCATTTACATCAGGCAGCTCCCAACCCTGTAAACCCCAGTTCTGGAGGATCTGACATTGTCTTCTGGTCTCTGTGGACAACTGTGTACACTTACACTTATACTTACACACGCACGTGCACACACACACACACACACACACACACACACAGCTTAAAAAATTAAGAAGTAGGGGCTGGAGAGATGGCTCAGCAGTTAAGAGCACTTGCTGCTCTTGTAGAGGACCGGGTTCAATTCCCAGTTAACAACCATCTGTAACTCCAGTTCAGGGGAATCTGATGCCCTCTTCTGACCTCCATGGGCATTGCACAAAATGGGTGTATTTACATACGTGCAGGCAATACATTCACACACAAAAAAAAATAGAAAAAATTTACAAGAATTAGAAAGTAAACACAAATAAGCCTTAACTACCTAGAAAGAGGAGCTAATTACTCAGTGGATTCAGCTGCAGTCAGGACAAGGAAAACCACGCTGCAGCAGAGGGCACCTGGCAGCGTCTGTGGCAGGGTGGTGCCCATGAGATGGGTGGGCCTGGGCAGCAACAAGGCCTGGGCCAGCCTGAGCACACCCTCATGTCTACATGCCTTGCTGGCTGGTTCAGGAGGCCCCGCCTTTGCCCTCAGATCCCGAGAGGCAGATGCTGTTATTTCTGTGGCTCTAGGCAGGTCAGTCAGGCTGCAGCTGTGAGGACACTAGGTCAAGGGCAAGCCACTCTGGACGACGCCTCCAGTCCTCATCCCAAACACACAGGGACAGGATCCCAGCCAGTGTCACTAGTAGTACCTCTGGAGCTCTGCGGGGAGGTGTGCCTGGTCCTGGGGTCATCTCTAGAGGTCAGGCAGGGACATGACTGTCAGTCTCACAGTGCAGCCCAACCATCCCAGACAGAGCCTCAGGCCTGTGGCCGCACCCACAGCAGATCCACAGATGCCATTAGTAAGGTTTACTGTTCTCTGTGGCCATGTTAATTCCCAGCATGCTCAGTATGACACTGCTGTGGCCATGTTCCCTGCCCGCCCAGGAGCTGCTTGATGTTGGAATCTACAACCTTCCCAACCTTCCCGAAGGATACGCTCTGTCCACCTGGGTGCAGGGAAAGCACTCTGTCCTTGACTCCAGCCAGCAGGAAGTTTAACCACCTTTTACTGGCTGTTCACCTAGTACTAACAAGTTTCAAAGGGAGATGTCCCCATGGATAACTACCTTGGGCCCATCCCTAGCCCCCTCAGCTGGTGGTCATCACCTTGCCCTACAGGGGACACCCCAACCCCCCAGCCTTAAACATGTATAGCCCCAAAGCAACAGCAAACATCCTTGCCTGAGGCCAAGCCCAGAACCCCAAAGTCCCAGCATGGGACACTGTCAGTGCTACATATCACCGGAGCACTGTGCCAGGAGTACTGTCCTGGGGCAAGAAACAGAGCACAGGTGTGCTTGTGAGCTCAACAACCATGTGACTTGAAGCAATACGAAATAAACTTAAATGTCACTATGAAACAGCATGGCCTAGCACATTCCCAACTCCACAAGTGCCTCTTATCGCAGCCTCAGAAGGGCTGGTAAGTGGACTTGCGTGAATGGGCAGTTAGGTACTGAAGCCTGGATAAACATTTACTACTAAACGTAATTTCCAAGTAAGACGTCCAGGGGGGAGCCCTAGTAACAAGCACAAGGGACAGCTTGTTGATTCCAGAAAAGGACCTTATGAAAACTGGCTTGGCTGATCACCTGGTGTTCCACTTCCCTTTAGGAAGAACAAGGCCTGTTTTGAAATAAAGGCCCAGGACAGAAAGACCAAAACTAAGTTTTGGTCACCATCACCTTGAGAACCCTATGGTGTGGCCACAAACATGGCAGATGTGCAGTCTCAGGCACCCCTACTCTCCAAAGCTCACATAGGCACAGATGAAGCCTACACACTGTGACCACCAGTGAGGCAAGCTACAGGCCTGTAGGCTCCAACATCTGTCCCCACCAGGCCGTGCGCGCTCCCAGACACAAGGCCTCTCTGCAGCTGTTGGCCTTCCTGTAAGGCTGGCTGGGCCTCCCCTGTCATGGGGAAGGTGCTTCCATATTGCTGCCAAGTTTGTGTCAGTCTTCACTGTGAAATAGTGCTTTACTCTGGGGCTGGAGAGATGGCCCAGAGGTTAAGGTTTGATTCTCAGCACCCACATGGTGGCTAACAACAGTCTATAACTCCAGTTCCAGGGGATCCGATGTCCTCTTCTGACCTCCGCAGATATCAGACTTCACAGGTGCACTTACACACATGCAGGCAACATACTCATACACATAAAATAAAAACTTTTTGAAATGTTTTATCCCAGGCCGGGTGTGGTGGCGCACACCTTTAATCCCAGTACTTGGGAGGCAGAGGCAAGCGGATCTCGGTGAGTTTAAGGCCAGCCTGGTCTACATAGTGAGTTCCAGGACAGCTGGGGCTACAGGGAGACCCTGTCTCAAAAAGGCAGGGAAAAAAAAAGCTTTATCCCGACGCAAACCACTCACAGGACACAACCCAGGCTCTGGTACTCACTGCCACCACTCACAGTTTTGGTGCAGTACCTCATCACTCAGGAATGATTAGGGAACATGGATATGAAACACTTACAGAGACAGAGGTTGACGGAGGCTGACGGAGGATGTCCCTCCTCTGGGAAGAGGGTGGGGTTTCAGGATGTTGAATGCTACAGCCCATCTGCACTTTCCAGAACACAATCCAAGGAACCCGCATGGGGGATAAAGGGGCTGGGGAAGGAACCTGCCATCCGTGCACTAAGACCCAGGTGTTCATCAGAGTGGCTTCTATCAGCTCCGAAGCCCCTAACAGTGCCCACAGCACAGACCTTCAAATGGGACAGCAAAGGAGAACACTTTGTGGGTGACACCAGAACCCTGGGGTGCCCCAGAGTGCACCCTAGGCTCCAGGAAAGGCCGTTTCACTAGGAAAGGTGTCATGAGAGAGGGTGCTGGGCGTGCCTGCTTCTAACAGTGGCCGGCAGCTCGGCCATGGCCACAACAGAGCCATAGCACAGACCTTTCCATAGGTAGCACATGACACCGCTAACTATGGAGTGAAGCCACTTTAAGATACTGTCTCACATCACCAAGGTCAAACCCATTTCACTGAACAAATCAGAATCTGTAAAAGTTTATCCAAGTTGATTAACTTTTTACAGAAAACTTCATTCCAACACTTTTCTTCTTCCAAGTAACATAGTTTTAGGGTATCAAAGAACCATCTAGAAGTAAATATTGTACTATGTCACTTTTCACTGTCGCCTGAAGTACTCTGGGCCTAAAAAGTCTTTCTGGAGATGGCACTGAAAGCATACACTTAGATCAAGTCAAAAGGTCACACTCAAAGCGGTGTTTGGCGTACATACACATATGCACATGCATGCAGGCCTTCATCTACAATGTGACCCTGTCGATGCACACCCACACTTACACCTATACATGTACTCTTGTATACATACATGCATGTCTACACAGGCCCCTCACAGCGACATGTGTATGCATATACTCATTTACACACAGCTACACATACATGTGAAAATAGGGCTGTGTGTCTTTTCTCTTAAATACCAACCCCTTCTGGGTTCCTCAGACTCTGTCGTTACCAAGGAATTACCCATATGTATCTTCACAAATTGAATCGTTTGATACTTTCTGTACAAAGTCACATCATACATGGATAGAGCATCTTCCCTTAACACAGCTGGAGACTGTGTAAGACCAGTGTTAAGACCAGCAGCCTTCCCAGCACAGAAGGCTGAACACAGCTCAACACATGGAAGGGCTCAGAAAACAGCCCTTGCAGCAGAGCATGACTGAGGGCCACACAATGAAACCACCTCACCTGCACCTCAGCCAGAAGGCCTAAACCTGCCACCACACCCATAAAAGTGCCTTGTACCTGGAACTTCCTACTAACAGTAACAGCTGCTGGGCCAAGGCACATGGAAGGCAGGGAATGCTTCTTAGCCATCAAGCCACACGGCCTGACAGCTACTGCCTCCGACACACAGGTGCTGTGCTGGTGCGTCCCGATCCTGCACTGAGTTGGTCTTCAGAATGGGCCTTACGTCAACTCATTATATCAGACGTTTGGTCTTCCAACTCTTCATGAAAAAGAATCAAAGTCCGCTGACTCCCACAGGACCAGGTGACACAAAGGCCACATGCAGCTGCCTCGAAGCCAGAAGCTGGGTGGTGACACTGCCAGCAGAACGAGTCGTGACAACCACACACACAATTAATAGAAAGCCAGCCAGCTCATAACTTTATTACATTTTAGTGCTTTCTTAAAATAAATATGATAAAACATCAAGTGCACAGTTAGAAATGAAGCACGCGTGGGGACAGCTGGGGACAGGCGGTCAGACTTTAATGTTCATATACAGCTGTGTTAATTACAGCACAGCGTCACGCCTGACACGTACAAAGTCGCAAAGAAAGAGGGAAGTGGAGGCCTTCACGTCCCTCTACTGTTTATACCATGTTCCTTCTCCCATCTACCTAACATTATCAACAGTTACACTTTCTATTTTTTTCTCTATATTATCTTCAATTTTTTTTCTGCAGTTCAGATAGATTCAAGTAACACTCTCAAAAAGAAATGTGCAAAACTAAAAAGTGGCTCCAGGGTCTTCGGGCAGCTGGTCCATCATGGGGGTGCCTTCACGCGTGGACACACTGTGGTTGGGGCTGAGATGCACCTGCTTCCCAGGAATGTCTACTGTGGTGAGTCAGCCACCACTGGGACCAGTGAGGGGAAGAACCCAAAGTGGTTTTACCAACTTGGAATTCTGGAATAACTGTAAATAACCACAAACTGGTTTTAGAAGAGACAACAAAACTATTCCCAACCTCACCTGAGACTGCGCACCCCACAGAGCATGCTGCTCCTCCAGAAGCAAGAAATGCAACAGGGTCGGACATCACAACACCACCAAGAACTGTCGGCCGAAGTGCGGCATCTCAAGAGAAATGTGCTCAGAGTGAAAAATATGCTACTGTACCAAAATCTGCCTTTATTAAAGTGAACAAATCATCAGCACACTCCGCCAGACCCAATCAGTGGCCGAGGCTGGCCTGGCTGCCTGCTTCCAACAAGGCCAGCACCAGCTAGCAGTACCACCCCAAGACCTTCCCCACTGTGTGGCAGAAATAATCACCTCCAAATGTGTAAACGTCATTTTAGCAGAAGACAGACTTTGCCATTTCAGTGCTTTTGGTGAACTGGCATTTTCAGTAAACTTTTTCTGAGCAGCAAGGAACAGGATTTTTCAGAACTCTTAGAACTGGATATAAAGGTTGGCAGTAGACACAGTCAATAAATATCATACAATTTCTGAAAAAGATTTCCCATACGAACTCCTTTTATGAAGACATTCAAACACCCTGACCCGAGAGTGAGCCTTGGCCCTATAATCACGCACGATTACAGCTGGCCAACGTGGGGCATCAGGCAATGTGCAAAGGGGGTGAGGGGGAGGCCAGAGAGATCACATTGAACTTATCCTGAAGAACTTCAAGTACAGGGTACACAGCCCAGGACCTTGCCCCATGATGCCCTTCGTTCTGACAGTCTCAGTGGTCAGCAGGGCCACAGCAGCCGTGCTCCAAAGCCAGTGTTCACCCCCTGTTCTCCCCTGCCCAGCATCCATGCGGGAGTGAGAGGGATCTTCTTTGTTCTCTGGGAACCTCTGCAGAAGAAGGGTCTGTGGCTCCACACATTTCGTACCCAAATGGATGAAAATAATAAATACGGATCCCGTCGGCACATCCTCTCCAAGTCCTGGCTGCTGTGGGTCACTTACGAGTCTGGGTCTTCTTTGGCACTGCGGGCCGCTTGGGCTGCCACAGGTGATTATGGATTGTGAGGGCGTCCACGCTCACAGACATGGTTTTGGCTGGAATCAGGTTAAACTGCTTTCGGTCCGAGCTGTATTTGTATAGCTTGTCGATCATCTTCTTGGTGATGCTCTTTGGCCCCGTGCCAGTGAGTTTGTAGATTTCCTCAGTGTCAGGGTAGTAGCAGTAAAGCGCCCTGAACTGGCACCCAGCATCTCGAAACAGAATGATGTAGTGGTTGGCATCACACTTCTCCAGCTCCTGGAGGGTGGGAAGAGATGGGACACATTTGAATGCCACCCCCAGCACCCGGGGTCCCCGTGGTGATCCAATAGGTGTTAATCTACAGCAGTGAGTGTCCAGGAAACACCCACTTTTTAAAAATAATATTTTATTATTTTTATTTTTTTTATGTGTATGAGTGTATTGCCTGCATGTATATGAGTGCACCTATGTCGTGCAATGCCGCGGAGGTCAGAAGAGGGCTTCAGATTCCCCTGGAACTGGAGTTAAGGATGGTTCGTAGCCACCATGTGGGTGCTGGGAATCGAACCTGGGTCCTCTGCAAGAGCAGTCAGTGCTCTTAACCGCTGAGCCATCTCTCCAGCCCCCAGAAGCACCCACTTTTAAGAAGAGTTACTGTATATCCTGCAGAGCCGTCCTGCTTTACAAAATTAAGTTTAGTCACCTGAGAGAGCATCAGGTGCCCTGAGACTTCAGAATGTAGGTGAGCAAGGCACAAAGTGAGGGGTCACAGAAGATGCACAGCATCAGCCTCCAGGAAACCCAAGTGAGATACTGCCTATACCCTCCAGAATGTCAGGAAGTCAGTGAACGCCAGCTCTCATGCACAGGGCCCTGTGTAGCCAAAGCACGCCATCCCTGTGCTGTGGCTGGAATGCAGACTGGCACTGGCTGCATTAACTTGCTTCCCTGGATGTCTACACCACTGGCTACTTGTACAAGATCAAGCAAGTCAACATTCCAGCGTGGATGGGGAGGGGCTACTGGCAGGTGATGGCTGCAGGGAGACACAATTGTTTTCTTTGGAGATGTGGCCACGGGTAGGTTTCCCGGCTCCGCTGGACGGTTCTTCATCCATGCACATATGGGGCACACTGACTAGACTCAATGGGTTATTTAAAAAAGAAAGAAAGAAAAAGAAAGAAAGAAAGAAAGAAAGAAAGAAAGAAAGAAAGAAAGAAAGAAAGAGAGAGAGAGAGAGAGAGAGACAGAGAGAGAGAGAGAGGGAAGGAAGAAAGAAAAGAAGTTGGAAGGGGAATATGTTGGGGGACTTGGGGGGGAAGAGGGTAAGATATGATCAAAATACATTGTATACATGCATGAAATACTTAAAAGAATTTTTTAGTTTTTAAATTTAAAAATTATATATAATAAACAAAAAATAAGAAAAAAGAAGGAAAACAGAAAGGAGCTTCTCCTGAGATGCACCGTAAACTTCCCTAACTGAAAACACGCAGATGAAGACCAGGCTTGGTTGGAGTCACAATCTCCGATGAAGGCAGAAGGCCGCTCATTGTCTTCTTCTTGCATTTGAAGGTCAGCAACCTGACACTTTCATAAACACAAGTGCAATATGGCCCTGAGCTTCCCATGGCCTCCTCCTCCTGGAATTCCATTCCTGCCAGGTTAAGGAACCAAGCTAGAGGTGTCTGCTTCCAGAAACCTCCTAGGCATGGACTCAGCCCCGCTGAGTCATTCCAAGGTCAGCACGCTGCTCATGGAACTCTGACCTCCACTCCACCAGTTGTGCCCTTGGCCACCACAGAACCTCCTCCATTCTAGCCAGGACCTGAGGACCCTCACCTCCAACCTCAATCACTCCCCGTAAAACCATGAAGCTGGCTGTGCCCTCCAAAGGTGCCCAGGAGCCCACTCCTCCCTCCCTAGGCATGCTGGGAGGCCACTCCTCCCTCCCCTTGCTGCACCCCTGGCTCTGCTGTTCTGGCCACCGGGAGTCAGGCAGCTCCTGCCCATCTCTGCTCAGCTGTACCACCCCAGTCTTGCCTTGGTCCACGGAGGCCCAGTGTCTGGGTCCTCTGACCAGACCAGACCTTGAGCCCGCAGCGTCCTCTCTCTTGGCGGCCCTCCATCTGCACACGCTGTTCTTCCTGCGACTGCCTGAGTGTCATCTGTTCATGAAAACCCCACTGGGCCCAACTTCCTGGCACTGTGCCCAGCCCTGGAGCTCTGCACGGGGCCCGATGCTGCTGCTTTGTACTTTCTTCAAATTCCTTGTTTCCTATCTGTGGCCCATATACTGAGTCAAGTTTGATGGAATCAGTCTCACACACTCATCTGCTGACTCTGTGGCTGCCTTCATGACTGGCCCACAGGGGCATCCTGTCTACCATCATCTGTGACTCTTCCCTGGACAGTGGCCAGTGGTCTACTCGATGTGCCTGTGCTCACTGGCTATTGCAGGCTGTCCATCAATGTCCCCGCACTCTGAGTGGCACTGCAGCAGAGGTGGCATGCCATATACACTTGCTGTGTGGATGTGGTTCTCCCTCACCACCCAGACTGAAAGCTTCCAACTGCAAAGAGCATGCCAAACTCTAAGCTTGACCTTCCCTTTCTTTCTTTTAAAAGTATTTTATTTTTATTATTATTTTTATTTTATGTGTACTAGCGTATTGCCTGCACGTATGTGAGTGCACCCGTGTCGTGCAATGCTGCAGAGGTTAGAAGAGGGCTTCAGGTTCCCCTGGAACTGGAGTTAAGTACGGTTCGTAGCCGCCATGTGGGTGCTGGGAATCGAACCCGGGTCCTTTGCAAGAGCAGTCAGTGCTCTTAACCGCTGAGCCATCTCTCCAGACCCGACTTTCCCTTTCTAACTGCCTTCTGGATCCTTCCATTTGGTAAGGCCATCAACATTTCCTTTTCTTGTTCTTTTTGTGAGACAGAGTTTTATACTGTAGTCCAGGCCTCAAATTCACAGTAATCCTCCTGTCTCAGCCTCTTGAGTGCTGGGATCATAGGTATGACCTACCATCCTCAGCTTATCTCCTGTTGTAAGAAGACAGAACCCAGACCTGCCTCTAGTAGCAGGCATGGTCAGTGTTAACCTCAGCATAGACAGTCAGCATCTCACCTGACAAAGCCTTCTAGTTAATGGTGACCCAGGCCCACGCTTTCCCACAACTCCCACCTCCAACAACAGCAATGCAGCAGGGTCTCCCTTCCGTCTCCAGGTGCACTGCCCTCAGTGACCAAACTATTTCTAATTGTTCTCCACTTAAAAAGCATCTAACACGGGGGGAGAGGGATGCCTGGTAGCAGGGAACTTGTCTACTGTGCGCTAGGTTCCAATGCCAATACAAACAACTTATCCACATCCCCCCACAAGAATGTAAGCCACTGGATCAGGGCCTGGCCTCCTATGGTTCACACGCTGTGGATACCATGAATAAAAGTATCTTCTTCCCTACTGGAAGGCCTTATGCCTAGATCCTGGCTCTGTCCCACATGGAACAACTGACTCTGTATCAAAATTCTACTCTTCTGTGTGGCCACCTCATCCCCACAGAATTCTGTATTCACACCTCAAGACACCCCTCCTCTATTCCCTAGTAACCTGGCTCCCTAGCTATTCAACAGCAGGGTAATTTAAAAGAACACAGCTCTGTACAAATAACAAGGCTTGACTTCTTCAGCAAGAATGCATCATCTGTGATAGATTCTCCACATGACACACATCATGAAACTGGACACTTGCCTCCAGTATTGAATTCTTGTGAGGTTCGTTCACTTTTCCAGCCAGACAGCAATGGGAGACAGCATTGTGAATAATCGGTTTGTTTGACTTGCTACTGGGCTCCTTAAAGAGCTTAGGACCTGAGAAAACCAGATCAAGATTTGCAAAGTTAGTAATATAGACCACAAACACACTCCAAGAAGAACACCACTTTCTCAGAACCAAGGTACAGAAAGCTGCAATGATGGACGGTTGGGAATCTCTAGAAATGTTCTGAAGGGACCGCTTCAAATCTACGCAAAAGAATTCAGTTACAAATTTTTGTTTTATTTTGTTTCGTTTGCGACAGGGTCTCACTATGTAGCCCTGGCTGGCCTTGGAACTCACTATGTAGGACAAGCTGGTCTTGAACTCACAGAGATATACCTGCTTCTGCCTCCTGAGTGCTGGGATTAAAGGTGTGCACCACCACATCTGGCAAGAAACACTTTTTTTTTTAAAGTACTTTCAATATTTTATTTATTTATTTTTTTTCATTTTATGTGTATGCATGTATTGCCTGCATGTAAGTAAGTGCGCCTGTGTGGTGCAATGCCCTGGGAGGACAGAAGAGGCCCTTGGATCCCCTGGAACTGGAGTTTTGGACAGTTGTTAGCTGCCACATGGGTGCTGGGATTCGAACCTGGGTCTTCTACAAGAACAGCCAGTGTCAGTGTTCTTAACTGCTGAGTCATCTCTCCAGCCCCAAGAAACACTTTTTAAAGCCTAAGGTTCCAAGTGCCCAGGATGTGTGGCTGTCTTGCCTTAGCTCTGTTCCCAAAGTAGTCGAGAGCTGGCATTAGCCATGGCCCACAGAACAAATCTGAGGCCAGGAGAGGCCTCTTCTACTCTGCTGCACTGTACCCCTACCGTGAACACCTAGCAGTCAGACACAGCTTTGCCACTGGATACACACTTAAGTAGAAAAATACCTTTTGGTCCCAAACAAAGACACAGTTTAAGGAGTGCCACACCAGGTAGTGCCACGTTCAATATACTCTAGAGAGGGCATGTGGCTGTCACCTGTGTACTCAGCCACAGAGGCTAGAGAGGAAGCTGCCGATGCGGTCTCCCAGTCTCGGTCTGTGCTCCTACTGGGGTTGCGGCTCAGAATGGGCAAGGTTTCCAACGATTCAACTCTGCAGGCAGAAAAGGACAGGGTATTCTAACCACAGATCACACTTCTCCCCACAACCAGCAAGTGGCAGCTGCTCCTGTTGCCAGGAACTGGCCACCTGCACCATCAGGGCAAGAAGCAGGTCCCCTGTTGCAGTGGGGTCTCCCTGTGAGTACGGAAGACTCAGGTTTTCACCAGCTTCTATTCCTGTGACAACCATGAGTGCACAGTGAGTGTTGCAGGTTCAGGAACAGAGGACAAGGGACAGGTGACTGTGCCCTGCCAAGCAAGTGGTGAGGCCCAAAGAAGGAGGGGCCACAGTAGAGCCAGTCTGGAAACCACAATCAGACACTCTCTGGTTCCTGGCAGGTCTGGGCTGCACCTGCAGGGACGGCTCTATCGTATGCAGCAGGCTCCAAGGCCAGAAGACTGGAGACAATGGTTCACGGAGTAGGCTGCTGCTCCCTAAGGCAGGCAAACAGGACTGAGGGCTGGAATTCAGGTGAGTAACTAACTCTCGGAACAGAACTACAGCAAAATCCAGGCTCCTCAGTTTTCCACAATCCAGGAGACAAAAAGTCAGTAGACACAGAGAGGTAGAAAAATGCCTCTTCAGTGACAGCATGTACACAATGCCTTCACATATATATAGGGAGGGACATGTGGTTGGGGAGAAGACACTACTACTAATAGGAAGAGGATAGCAAAGAACAAAGGGCTCAGCAGAGGTTCCAAAAGCCTGTAGTCAAGGTCAGTGATAACTTGGAAAGTTACTTGGAACACAAAGAATGGGCAAGTTTTAACAGCTGGTAGAAAAATAGGAAACACCACTTTCCCCAACAAAAGATGTACATCCCCGCCTGACCCGGTGCCTGAGAGACAACTGAACTTCAGGCTGCTCCACCTGAGAGCACATGACTCCACCAACAGAAGGAGCAGGTGAGAGGCAGGATGCAAAGCTGTCATGGTAAAGTCCTGGATCAACAGCATTTCAACAGAACCAGGCTGGGACACTAGTTACAGGGACAACAGATGATGACTAGACACAGACTGGGGATCACACAGAATGATGATTTAACAAGTGACATCACGAGGAACGCACTGAAGGTGGGAGGGGAGGGGCTGGATGCCATTCACTTACTCCTCCACAAGACAATGTGTATGCACAGACGTGACAGAGAGCCTGAGGGCAAAGAAGGGCTCCTTCTCAAGTACTGCAAAGTCAAGAACTGCACAAGCATCTCCCCTGAAAGCAGCCCCTCCCTTCCCTTGCAGATGTGCACTGAGGTGCTGCAGCTTGGGCTTACCGGTGAGAAGGTGTGCCCCCTGAGTGAACACTCTCGGGTTCTGTTGTCGCTGCAGAAGCCAAGGACAGGCTGGAGCCAGAATGTGTGCGGCTCAAGTTATCGGCTGTAGGGACAGGAAGTCAGCAGACTATGCAGAGGTCTCCAGGTGAGCCCCGGTTGCCCTCACCCACAGGTGCAGAGCCTCCCTCTGCCAGGCCCAGCCACCCCAAACGCTGGATGCCCCCTGCCATCCCCAAGCATCACATGGGACTCGGCATTCTCAAGCATACTTGAAGGGGTATAGCCCTGTGCACCTTGCCCACCTCACACTTCTTTAAAAACTGTGAGATAAAGAGGCTGAGCACTATGAACCAGGTGCCACACACATGGAGGACAGCTGCTTACGTGTGGAGGAACACTTGGTTCCGGAGTCACTGCAGGATTCTTCTCGATGCACTGACTTTGGCCGTGGCTTTTTCGGCTTTGATTTAGGTTTGCCAAGTCCTTGCTCCTCCAAGATCTGCTGCTGCTTCCTTCGCAAGTACTCCTGCTTAATGAGCTCTCGCCGTGCCTTTTCCTCCTCCTTCCGGATGCGGTCTTCTTCAGCTTTACGCCTGAGAGCAAGACAGGCTCATAATAGCTGGAGTCAGAGGGACACATCACCAGACCCATCTCCCGCAGCTGTCTCCCAGGTGCTTCCCTGCTTCTCAACACAGAATTCTAGGGCTGTGGGAGACTGGGGACCAGGAGGCAGTGGTGAAAAGGACAGACCCTGACTGAGTCACCTGCTGAACTCAGGTTTTCTAGAGAGTGCTGTGATCACAGGCAACTTACTTCCTGGACTGTGCTGTGTGTTGGTGGCTGTGGCTCATGGGGCTGCCAAGGAAGTGCTTGGCACTAGCACTGTACAGATGTGTACTACGATGGCTAGTGACAAGTGGCAATGAGGGCATGAGAGAGGAGTAAAGTGGCTGTGAGCTGCCATCCCAACTGGGGTGTGGCAGCCCGCTTGCCCTCCCAGACAAAGACAGAGGCTGCGGGGAGACGTTACCGGGCTTCATCCCGTTTGAGCTCCACTTCGGCCTCCAGCTGCTGCTTCCGTGCACGAGCCTCTTCAGCCTTGCGCTGCTGTTTCAGAAGGAAGGCTGCCCGTTTCTTAGCCAACTCATCCTCTGCTTTCTGCTCGTCCTACGAAAGCCAGTGTTTTCCAGTCAGTGTCAGTACAGGGAACTCCAGCCTAGGCTTGCCCCATTAAAATATGGATTGTAATATAAACTTGGAGAATTTGACCCTTTTAATGAGTAAATGTATATTCACACACTATGACAAAGATGGAAAAGAGCCCATGCCATCAAAATGGCCTTGGTTAGCTGACTTTCCACATGCCTTGCACCAAATTCAGTTTCCCTCTGAAATCATCCATTTCCCCACAATCTAAACTGATACCAAGGTGACACCACTTACACTGTAAGTGAATCAGTGGGGATGCGAGACAACTCAGAAGATAAAGGGTTTTCTGCACAAGTGTGAAGACCTGAGTGCATATCTCCAGAATCCATGGTAAAAAGCCAAGTGGGCCAGGTGTGTTGGCACATGCACACCTTTAGTCCCAGCACTTTGAGTCAGAGGCAGGTGGAACTCTGTGAGATCCAGGCCAGCCTGATCTACATAGTGAGTTCTAGACCAGCTGGGTTATAAGGAGACCCTATTTAAAAAAAAAAAAAAAAGCAAGCCAGGGGACCTAACCACCTGCCTGTGTAGTTCCAGTGTCGGGGGGGAGTAGAAACTGGAAATCCTTGGAGCAGGGCTAGCTCAAACAGTGAGCTCCAGGTTCAGGAAGATGCCTTGTCTCAGTATATGAGGTGGTCTACAGTCATACCACTGTGACTGCACTCAGTCTCATCTAACACATAAAATGCAGCGCAATCAGGGAAGACACCCACCATCAACCTCAGACTTCCATCCCTGCAAATATGCACACGTGCATATACAA
>NW_008345746.1:576745-605472 GCF_000622305.1 Nannospalax galili
TAAATGCTGAGAACGGGGCGATGGCTCAGTCAGTAAAGAGCTTCCCCCAGAAACATGAGGACCCGACCACGCCTAGGTTCAGTCCCTAGCACCACGAAAAAGTTGGATGGGATAATAAGGCACGTCTGTAATCCCAATGCTAGGGAGGATTCCTGGGGTTCACTGGCCAGCAAGTCTAGCCCAACTGGCAAGCCCCAGGTCCCAATAAAAGAGCATGCCTCAAAATACAGGCTAGATGGCTCCTGAGGAACGACACCCAAGGTTGACCTCTGGGCTCTATGCATACATATGCACACATGCACACAGGCACAAATGCCAACAAAACGTGCATCATGCAAGGCTGAGTGTTCAGAACAGACACTGTCAGGACACAAGTGAGGCCCCCAAGTCCACACTTCTCTTGATCTCTAACGCAGAAGTGCAAGATGGAGAAACAAGACGTTGCTGAACCATCTCTGCTCCTAGTTTCCACACCAAGGGTGGGCAAACTGCAGCGCGAAGGCCACATCTGGCCCAGATTTTTTTTTTTTTTTTTTTTTTGTCTTTTTGAGACAGGGTCTCTCTGTAGCCCCAGCTGTCCTAGAACTATGTAGACCAGGCTGGCCTTGAACTCACAATGATCTGCCTGCCTCTGCCTCCCAAGTGCAGGGATTAAAGGCGTGCACCACCACGCCCAGCCTAGATGTTTCTGAATAGCTTTCAAGCTGTATTTTTTACATTTTTAAATGGTTAAAAAGCTACCAAATAGGACCCATTTCCTGATTCATGAAAATTATGCAAATCCAGATGTGCTGCCCATGAGTACTTCTGACTGGGTGAGTCCTCAGGATGGTGGCTTCTGTAGTCCACAAAGTCAAACATATTTGTTCTCTGGCTTTTTATAGGATCTGCTCAGAACTGAAGTTCTTGAAACACCCTCATAATCGAGGTGAAGCACCGTCACCTCATGACCACCGACACACACTACCAACTCGCATACCTTGAAGAAGAAGCCGACCCCTGGCTTCTGGTCACCGTCTCCGCCAAGCTCCACCGAGTTATCGTGGCCAGCCACCTCTCCATCCTCATCAGGGGCCTTCAGGTCAGAGAGGTCCACCTCAATGAGGCTGGCCTTGCTCCTCAGTGGCTCTTCCACTGGATTGTGCTCTCTGCCTGGAGTGGTAGAGGAGCCTAGCCCTGCCTCTTTCACATTTGTGTCCAGACCCTCTCTGAAGTTCATGTGTTCAGATACAACATTTGTGTCTTTGGTAGAGGACAGACCAAATGTCCTCTGGTTGCTCTCATCATGGAGTCTGTAACTGTCAAAGAGACACTTCTCAGGGGGCTCCCCACCAGGATCAGAGGGCGTCCGTGGATGGGTGCTTGGGGGTACAGACCGTGGATGTGGGAGTGTCTCCACACTGGGTGTAGGGGTTTTGCTCCGGGAGCAACCCTGCTGTCTGTCTTTTGGAACTTTCAGCTCACCTGGCCTTCCAGGACGTGAGTTCCGGCTCTGGCTAAGCCTCGGGGGTTTGCGGTGGCCAGTTACCCCAGTTGGAGAGAGGGGCTCAACGAAGTGGACTGGGGCCTTTACCTTTTGGTCCTGGCAGTTATTTTTAGCGCCTGGCGCTGGCACCGTTGGGGACTTCATAAGAAGCTGCTCCTGCTGTTGGGAGATCTTCAGGATGGCCTGCTGCAGGGTGCTGATGGTCTCATTCAACTTCTCAATGGACAGGTCACACTCACTCACGTCCACCTCGCCTACACCGTCCTCCAGGAGAGCAGCAGAGATCATTCTGTGCTTCTCTCCATCGTGCAGAGAAGCCGGATCCCGGGGCCTTTGCAGCTGGACAAACGCCACATCCTGAGGCTCATTGGGATCCCTCTGCTCTTCCTTGACAAGGAACCCTTCAGTTTTACAGACGCCATCTTCCAAGTCCTCCCCATTGTGCTGCGTGTACTCCTTCGTGAAGTGCTCAGGCCTCAGCGGCTGGGGGGTACCATCGGCCTTGCCCTTCTTCACCACATGCAGAAAGGCGGCCTTGCCCAGCTTCAGGCGCTGCCGTGCGGAGAGTGCCTCCATTTTCTTCTTCTGCGCTTCGATGGCCCTGCGCTTCTCCTCCAGCTGCATGTGCAGCTGCACCAGCTCGGATGCCAGCAGGCTGGCTGGGTCCTTGCTGTGCCGGCCAGGGCTCTGCTCCCTCTTCTGCCGCCATGTCGTCAGAGGGGCTGGGCAGCTCTCTGATGCATCTGGGGTAGTCTTCTGGGAGCTACTGGTGCTGGACTTGGTCTCACAGCTGTTCAGCCGCTGGAGCTTCCTTTCCGCGAAGCTGGTCATCTTTACACTTCCACTCGCCATGGACATGCTGCTGAGCTGAGAAGTTGTGCTCAGACACGGGCTTGAACGGCCACTGGCATCATCCTTGTCTTCGTGTTCCTTTACCTTCAGATCTTCCTGGAGTTTGGCAGATTCTTCCTCACCAGCATATCTGGGGATAACCACAGAATGGTCCTCACCAGCGAAATCCTGCTCCACATCCTCCACGTCCACCACATCAGAGTCAGAGTCTTGCCTCAGGATGGTCCAGGGTTCTGAATCGTGGGAGCTGGGGCTCTGTGAACCAACATACCACCTCCCCTCATCTTCCTCAGCCCTGCCAACATGAAGGAAGAAGCCATCGGCAGCCTGCCGCTGAGGTAACAGATCAAATCTGCCCACAGCCAGAGGCCCTTCTTCTCCTGGGGCGTCTGCTGACTGAGATCCCGCCTCTGCAGGGTCAATGCTCGCAGCAAATTCTGAACAAGGAATGGGGGTGAAAGTCCTATTCAAGTCGCGATCGCCATGGCTGCTGGTCACTTTCTTCCTTACGAGAGGCTGGGGGCCCTCGCTAGGCCGCTTGGAAGTGACTGTCCTTGCTCTTCCTTCTCCACGCTCATCTTCCTTAGTGACCGTTTGCTTCTCTTTGGCTGGTCGAAGTACCGCTGGCATCAGGGGCTCCAAGAAAAAACTATCAGGTTTACTCTCCAAGGTGTCCCCCTGTCTCTGGGGAGACCTGACACTTGCTGCCAGGCCGGGAGTCCGAGGTGAGGTTCTGGGGCCCTCTGGGGAATGAGGAGACACATCTGTCCTGATGATGGCCACGAGCTCTTCCTCTTCGTCCTCGATGTTGACGTTGCTCAGGAGGCTTTTTCCATTGGTCTTTCCAGCTACAGGGTGAGGCTGGTTCTGTGGGGTCAGGTGGACGACATTAGACGCCAAGCTGTCTTTGCTGATAGAGCGGGCCAAGCTGACACTGTCACCAGAGCTGGGGTCCACATCACAACTTGCAGCATGATGGAGAGCAAAGGGTGTTGGCTGGGACACAGGCCTGAAACATGGAGGAGAAACCCAAAATACAAGAGCCTGAAGGGGGGATCTAGGTATGAAGAAGAACTCTGTTCTTCCACTCAGGAGGCTTACATAAACACTGCAGGACAGAAGAGTGTCAGAGGCCACTTCAGAGGAAGGATTCTCAAACACTCTGGCTCCAGTATTTCTTTACAAACCCTTAAAAGTAACCAAGGTCCCAAAGAGCCTTCATGCACATACTACAAATGAAAGCTAAGACACGTTTTAGACTCTCAATAAAAATAACAGTAGCAAGCTCGTTACAGGAAAAAAAAAAAATTCTTGTATTTTTTTAAAACAAAGTGTCTAGGGCTAGAGAGCTGGCGCAGCTGTTAAAGGCTCAGGCTCACAACCATAAAACAAAGTGCCTATATGGTAGGGTGGCACTGTTTTACTTTTAAGATCTGTGATCTGGAAGGGCCCTCTCTCTGCTGGGACACCACACATCACACAGCCACTGGGAAAGTACACAGTGCTCATGGGCGAGGAGGTGCACAGAAACAAGCAGGTGTGTGCAGGCACTGCTGTGCAAACACCGACTGTCAACTTCTTGAAGGGGCTCAGTGGCTCTTCCGGAGTCCGTGGACCATATCTAGAGAGCCACTACTTTCGTCTAGTAAGCACCAAGCAGGATTTCATGATGTGGATCACATTTGGAGAAGCACTACTTTAGTCCAATAAGCACCAAACAGGAAGATTTTGTGAATGTGACCCACCTGCTCTTTTTATCTGGCCACGCTACCACTGCACCTCGTGGCTGACCATCAACTCGGGTTAAGGAGTTAGATCGATGTCGCTGATCTGTAGTTTGGAGAAAATAAGCACATTCAATATTAAGAAACCAATTTTGTGACATTTGGAGTTATTTCAATGTAATAACCATTTCTCCAGATAATGGATCCTAACTACAGTGGTTGGTTTTTGTCAACTTGACACAAACTGCAATCACCTGGGAAGAAAGTCACATTCCTCCATGGTCTGTGCTTCAGTTCCTGCCTCCAGGTTCCTGCCCTGACTTCCATGAGTGATGGAGTGTGACCTTGGTGTTATAAGACAAAATACACCCTTTCCGCTCCTCTCCCAAGTTGCTTTTAGTCAGTGTTTTATCACAGCAACAGAAACCAAACTAGAACACTAACCCAGTCCACAAAACCCACTCAAGGAAGCAGATAATCAGAATGGTACCATTTCCAGTGGCTCTAACGATGTGTGAAGTGTGCATAAGGTAACCAGTGCAGAGCATGGCACACTTGGGGACACCTGACATTCTGTGCATGTTGCATGGATTTTTAAGATCTGAATGACATTTTCACAAGACTAAATTTTCAGCTGTGTCACTGCAAAGCTCTGTTATTCCTAACTAAAATGAATACCTTAGAATAAGATTGTCCAATTTTGAGAAATATTATTTTACTAAACCATGAAAAGAAAAAGCAATGACAGGCCGACAGAAGGGAACCAGGTTCTCACCGGGGGTATCCTCCGCCTGCGCTGCTTTCTGCTGTTTCTGCCTCAGAGGCAACAAAGGATGGGCTGGGCTGAAGGTGGAAGCTCCTTTCCCACTAATAGAAATGAAGTCAGAGAAGATCATGAGCGTGTCAGACTTCAAGTTCAAAAGCAAAGGCAGAGGCTGGCAGGATGGCTCAGTGCGTAAGGGCACTTGCTGCCAAGACTGACAACCTGAGTTCCATCCTCAAGTCCCATATGGTGGAAGGAGAGAGAACCAATTCCTTCAAGTTATTCTCAAACTTCTACATGGGCACTGTGGCTTGTATGGGTGTACATATATATACACGTGTACAACACATAAAGTAGTATAAGAAAAAGCAAAAAGCAACAAAGACCACTATGAACTCATAACCAGTCACGAGCTATCAACAGGGTCTCTGGGGAAATTCCTTCCCTAAAGCTGAACCAGAAGAAAACCAACAAGAGCTTTAAACTTAAGATAAAAATTACAAAATTGGGGGCTGGAGAGATGGCTCAGCAGTTAAGGACACTGGTTGTTTTTGCAGAAGACTGGGTTTGAATCCCAGCACCCACATGGCAGCTAACAACTGTTTATAACTCCAGTTCCAGGAGATCCGATGGCCTCTTCTGTCCTCACAGGCATTGCACAACATGGGTGCACTTACCTACGTGCAGGCAATATACTCATACACATAAAATAAAAATAATATATATATATATATATTCTAATTCCAAATTTGGGCTGGGGAGATGATTCAGTTGGTACAGTGCTTGCCATTCAAGCATGAGGACCCAAGTCCAATTGCCAGGGCCTTGTGAGAAAGCCAGGCACTACGACACAGGTCTGTAATCCTAGCACAGGGAGGGAGGCTAGTGGGCCAGCCACACTAGTCAAATTGGCAAGCTCTGGGTTCAGTGAGAGACCCTATCTCAAAAAATAAAGTAGTGATTGAGGAAGACACCCAACATCAACTTCTGGCCTCCACACATAGCACCCACACATGTATGCACATGAACATCCACAAATCCCAAAGTTACAAACAAGGAATGTACAAACTTCTGGTTGTAGTGCATGACAAAAATCTCAAATGAACTCTGCAGAGGGGACCAGCAAGAGGTGTGGGGGTAAGAAGAATGCATGACAGCTGTAAATGGGGGGTGCCCAGTCTTGTGTAGAGAAACCTCTATCCTATGCTCTGTTAAAAATAATAATAAATAAAATATTAAAAAAGAACAATGCAGGGGCTGGAGAGATGGCTCAGCGGTTAAGAACACTGGTTGTTCTTGCTGAAGACCCGGGTTCAAATCCCAGCACCCACATGGCAGCTAACAAGTGTTCGTAACTCCAGTCCCAGGGGATCTGACAGCCTCTTCTGACCTCTGCGGGCATTGCACGACATGGGTGCACTCACCTACATGCAGGCAATACACGCATACACAAAAAATAAAAAATAAAAAAATAAAAAAAAACAATGCATGGTATGTGCATGAAAATGTCACACTGAAACTCATTTTTTTGTATGCTAACCAAAAACTTAACTTTTTAAAAAAAACCAGATGACTCTACCACATCAAACCAACTTTGAAAATGCTCAGTGTCCTCAGCACGAGCCTCACATAGAAAAGCGGGGCACGCCCTCAAAGCTGAGGTATAGACTCATGCATTCTTAGACAACAATACAGCAAAACAACAGCAGTCTAAAAAAGAGCAGTCATGGGTGCAGCTGGGAGTGCGCCTGCTCACGAGATCAACAGGTGCAGAACAGACACCGGCTAGCGAGCACTGCTCAGTGCAGTTGCAGCAGCCCAGCGCCCCTGCCCATGGTTGTGAGCACCAGCTCCCTGACAGGAAGCATGCTCACACTGTAGGGCACCTATTTTGCTATTTCACTTTTGAGAGAACCTGGCCAGAGGGACAGTAATAAGGTGTGGGCAGGACTCACAGGGGCATCTGGCACCTGGGCTGTAACTATCATGCTTGGGTCCAAAGCAACAAAGATAGTGGCAGGTCACTTAGAGTCAGAAGAGTGACACAAAGAAGGGAAGAGGGACAAAAGGGAGAGAGCAATGCAGAAAGGGTAATGGACACAGAGGCTGCCTGGGCAGAGGGGACCCTCCACAGGGCACAGCAAAAATTATAAACGTCCAGCTGCCCTCACACCAATGAAATCAACTAGAGCAGAACTGCAACATGAAGTACTGCGTGACTATGCCAGGGAAGAGACTCTATTTTATTTATTTTTATTTTTTGGCCTTTTTGAGACAGGGTCTCCCTGTAGCCCCAGCTGGTCTGGAACTCGCTATGTAGACCAGGCTGGCCTCAAACTCACAGAGATCCTCCTGCCTCTGCCTCCCAAGTGCTGGGACTACAAAGATGTGTGCCACCACGCAAGGAGATATTCTAATCCTAAGAAAATTCTCAGCCACTGTGAGGTGGAAAGGGTCACTGGGCAGTGCACAAGATACCAATACCGCCTGCCTTAACAGCGTCCATGCATGCGCGCGCACATGCGTGCACACACACACATCCGCATACACTGGCTGTGACCACAAAGAGGCAAGGACTAGAGCAAGTGCAAGGGCTAAAGCAAATACGCCTGGTCCCCTCCCAGGGTGCCGCGTGGCTGTGTAACTCTGCCTGTGAAGTGCTATCACCACCCAGCCACTGTCCACATCTGTGGCCTCTGAGCCACCACACAGCTTTCCACCTCTGCTTCAGGCAGTGCAGTTCAGTGCAGTTCAGCGGGTCTCAGCCCTTACACACATACCCAGCACCTAGGGCCCTGACCACATTCCTCCTGGCCAACACTCCAGCACCATTACTATCAACCTGAGAAAACTTAGGTTCTTTATCGCGTGCCTGCTTGTGAACCACATGTGCTATTCAAAACCACTGAGAGCTGCTTTAATTGTAAATCCCAACACAACCTCCACATTTCACAAACATACCTCCATTTTAAAATATTCTCCAAGCTGGGGCAGCACAGCCCTCTTCCCCCCACATAAGAGGCTAAAACTTACTCCAAGAGGAGCCCCTCACCCTTATCCCAGAGGCCCACTCATCTGGTAGCAGTCAACTAACCTGGATCCAATTAGTCAAATTTTAGGTCCTAATGACAAAAATCAGTTCTTAAAACACACTCTTTTTTTTGGGGGGGGGGGAGTGAGTTTGAGACAGGATCTCATCACGTAGCCCTGGCTGACCTAGAACTTGCTATGTAGATCAGGCAGGCCTCCAACTCACAAGAGATCTGCTGTCTCTGCCTCCTGATAGTAAAGGAGTGGGTCACACTTGGTCTCAAAACAGTCTTGACCAGCTCCACTTGGTGTCTTATCATAACTGAATTCCCTGCTCACTGTCGCAGTGAAGGAAGCAGTGCTGCATATGGACAAGCTCTGTGAGTGAGCACCAAGAGCCCCTAAAACGCACAGCACTTCATGTCAGTCTATCAGACTCCATTTCAAAGCAAACACGAACTGCTACTTCAGCTCCCCTACTCATTACATTATTTTTGAAACTGTCATTCACTGTGAGGAGACAAGGTGGAATCTTTTTTTCTGTAAACAATACTACAATTTGGTGCACATGCTTTAAAAGAACCTTGACTATGGACCTGAGGGGCCCACAGCATTCCTAGCCTCCAGAGAGGAGACTGAGTGACCGAGAGGCATGCAAGAGAAGCCACCAGAAGTTACTCTATTATCATTTTAAGAGAGAGTTTCAATACTTCAGGCTTCGTGAAAAGGGAAACAAGGTGTCAAATAAATTCTCAAAGCAGAGTGACCGACTTACAGACACTCAGGCTCTTCCGAGTGCAGGTGGTACCGATGCCCACCTTCAGCCAGGGGCTGGGTCAGGGGTGGCAGGTCAGCAGGGCTCATGGCAGCAGGGCTACCCAGGAAGCTGCGTTTGGTTGCGTTGGAGATTGGGACAAGAGGCCGGCTGCTCCTCTGCTGTAACACTGCTTTAGCTGCAGAAACAGCATTGTACAGAAACACTCATATTATTTATAGTTATTGTGCCAGCAAGAAACAGAGAGAACTTGCAGCTCACAAACACAAGAACTCAACTTTTACTTTAGAAAAAAAACTCCCTAAAATTAAGTTTGACAGGTGAGTCCCTAGGTTTGAGCCTATCTCAAAGAAAGAAAAAAGAAAAAGATTGTTCTAAATATCTTATCAAATTTAAAAACATAACACAGACCACATCATGAACAAACAGAAGGTAAGCCTGGGTTTCAGGTCTGCCCTAGGCACTGACAACAGCTCAGCTTGGCCCCATGGCTGGGTGGGCAGCATCAACCCTTGGGCGCTCCAAGAAAATGGCTATGATCACATAGCTGTCACTCACCATCCTTCAGCTCCTGAACATCTCGAGGCTGAACAAAATCTGGTTTAACGTTCTCAAACCACCAGAAGAGCTCGGCAATAAAAACCATAACATTCGGCTGAAACAGAAAGCACACCCAGGCAGAGTGAGCACCTGCTCCCAGGCAGCTGGTGTTAAGCTCATGTCTGATGGCAGCTTTACCTTCAGCACCAGCGGAGCATACAGCATGTCCTCCAGGGTGAGGTAGAAGCACTTGTTCAGGTGCTCATTGGAAAACTCCCTCAGAAGCCGGATGTTATACAAGCTGTCCGCCATCGACGGCACCTCCTTCAGGCATATATCTAGTAGACAGACAGGTAATTTGTTTATGACATGCGTGTTCTTCTTCACAAGAGTGGGCGGATGGATAGATAATTCTGAACTGAAACTTATTTACATGAAATGGTGGTAAAGTATTGAGATTTTAAGATACAGTAAGTTTGACAAGTGACATTAAACATAGAAAAAATGGGGAAATATCAGAATCTGCACTTAAGGGTTAAACATCCAAATATTGTAACAAATCACATGACTTTGGGGGGGGTGTCTTTTTGAGACAGGGTCTCCCCATAGCCTCAGCTGGCCCGGAACTCACTATGCAGACCAGGCTGGCCTTGAACTCACAGAGATCCGCCTGTCTCTGCCTCCCGAGTGCTGGGATTAAAGGCCTGCCCCACCACACCTGGCTACAAATCACGTGACACTTAAAAAAGTTTTATTTTTATTTATGTGTATAAGTGTACTGCCTGCATGTATGTAAGTGCACCCAGGTTGTTCAGTGCCCACAGAGGTCAGAAGAGGGAGTTGGATCCCCTGGAACTGGAGTTCGAATGGTTGTTAGCCACCATGTGGGTGTGGGATTTGAATCTGGATCCTCTGCAAGAGCAGCCAGTGCTCTTAACCACTGAGCCATCTCTCCAGAAGGACAGAAGATGACAGGATGAACAATGGCAGTCACCTTTTAGGAATGTTTGACTTTCTGGGCCGGCAAGATGGCTCAATGGTCCTGGGTTCTATCCCCAGTACCAAAATAATAAAAAATTTCAAGATCTCAAATGTGGGGTTGGAGAGCCGGCTCAGGGGTTAAGGGGTTAAGAGCACTGGCTGCTCTTGCAGAGGATATGAGCTCAGTTCCCAGCAACCATATGGCGGCTCATAACTGCCCTCCAGTTCTAGTTCCACCCTTTTCCGGCCTCCTTGGGCATTGCATGCATGGGTGCACTTAATGTATGAAAGTGAAACACACATACACATAAAATTTTTAAAAAAAATTAAGATCTCAAATGTTGCTTTTTCAATCTATGTCATTAGTTCAATAGGGTATGTCTGTCTCATGTGGGGTGAAATGTCTCTCTGGGCTATGAGGCCCTTTAACACAGAGCTTCCCACTGAACATCTCTGCTGGGGTTGTATGCTGTTCTCCTGCTCCATGTGACTATCTCAAGTCAAAGCCACTGTTCCACCCATTGTAGAGTTAAACAAAATGTAGTATTAGCAGAACAAATGCCCCACATTCTTTTTTTTTTTTTTTTTTCCGGTCTTTTTGAGACAGGGTCTCCCTGTAGCCCCAGCTGTCCTGGAACTCACTATGTAGACCAGGGTGGCCTTGAACTCACAGAGATCCACCTGCCTCTGCCTCCTAAGTGCTGGGACTACAGGCGTGCGCCACCATGCCCAGGTCAAGTGCCCCACATTTTTATTCTTCAAAATTAACTCGGCTGAAATCTGTGAGAACTTAGGCAACAAAAACAATGAAAGAAATGAATCTAACCCACAAAATAGACTTAGACCGATGAGGCGGTAATGAAAGTTCAACTCATGAATCAACAAACAAAGAGGCTGGCTCCTGACGTAGACTGCCAACTAGGAAACAGTGAAGAGGAATGAGGCTGGAGGCGCCCCCTGTGGTAGTAGATGAGAAGACGCTCAGAGTCCAAAGTTCTTCCCACAAAGGAGTGAGCTAATTATGACGCAAACTCACTGTCTACAGGGATAAGACCAGTAGACACTGCCTCACACTGTACCAAGAGCACAGTGAGCATGGACTCGGACACTGTCATGTACCCAGGGTAGAATGCAGAAGCAGACACGCTACAGGCGAACAGTGGACCAACTCCATAGCCTGAAAAGTCAGAAAGGCAGAGCTGGGCTCTGAGTCTGGCCTGAAGGAAGCTGCCAGGAGGACTGACAGCCAGAGACAATGGGTACAAAGTGAAAAGATGTCACTAGGATAAGTGACACAGCCTGGGCAAGGCCTCAGGACCTTCCCTGCCACGCAGCACGCCCTCGATGCTCCCTGAGCTACTTGGAGGACAAAGGTGAGAAAACACCGCCATCAGGAAGTCTAGGTTTTAAAAGTACAGAAGTTCTTGCGCCATCTGCTGAAAACCAAATTAACCCAAAACAAAATGTGACAACTTTGCTCTCGGGCTCTTACGCATCCACATGAATTTCTGTGTTGCCTTGTCAATCTCTGTAGAAAGTATTTGTTGGATTGGCAATACACCTACAGAATAGTCAAGAAACTATCATTTTTAGGACACTGACTCTCCACATCTGACAATGTCGTCTCCTCCAAGAACTGCAGAAAAGGTTTTTCCTCACAGTTGTAAACTACTCTTTGCACACTCATCTCATCCTCACAGACTTCTCTTTACACACTCATCTCCCCCTCACAGCCTTTTGCTGGCTTTGCTCCCAGGCTCTCTGTGGTTCTCCCTGGGCTGCGGGACTACATACTGGGCCAATGCTGCGGGCACCCCTGACCAGGGCTCCTGCACTGAGCCTCCTGCCCCAATTTGCTGACAAGGCCCAGGTGTCTTCTCAGATCCACAGCCACCACCAGGTAGAATCACCACTGGCAGACCAGGAACTACACCTACTGAGATAAGTGTAAAGCAGGTGGGGCCATCAGTCTCGTCTTCCAGGCCGTGCAATTCAGTCTGGGTTAACAAGGCTGCCAGCTGTTAACTGTCTTCTGGTGGTCTCTTCCTGGTGTGTCACAGATGGATCCTCTCATCTCTGATACAATTTATAAGCCACAGAAACTGTTGTGGTTTGAAGAGTATCCCCACAGGTGCCAAGAATTTGGACATTCTGTCCTAGCTGGTGGCACTGTTTTGGGAGGTCTAAGGAGGCAGAGCCTCACTGGAGCAGCACGTCACTGGGGGCGGGCTCCGAGAGCTCTTAAGCCTGGTCAGGTTTCTAGTCCTTCCTGCTTGCTGTACCTGCTTGAGGATGTAATCGCTTGGCTTTCTGCTCTTGGCCACCTCTGCTGCCATGTCTCCTCCCCCTCAGCCCCCACGATGGACTCTAATCCTTCTGCAATTGTAAGTCAAATACACTCTCCTTCTATAAGTTGCCTCCTTCAAGAAACACAAAAGTAACCAATACAACTGCCAATTCCTTGAAAATTTGGTAAAATACCCAGCAAAAAGCTCCCCCAAAGTCAGCCCACAAGGATGTACTTCTTGGCTTCTGGGTCCATCAGCCATACAGCTCTGGGCCTCTGGAGTTCCCAGTCTTGGTCCAACAGAAAACTGTCCATGTCACATGAACACATAGCGCACTCAAATATTCTCAGTACTTTTATTTGGTGTTACTAGACCTGCATTTTGTTTTTGCATTCTTTACTTTGCCCTCTTTTCTTGACTAACCTTTCCAGATTATTTTATTTATCATTTTGGTGGTACATGCCTTTAATCCAAGTACTGGGGAGGAAGAGCAGGCAGAGCAATGCAGGTCAGCCTAGTCTATATAACAAATGCCAGGCCAGCTAGGGCTGGACAGTGAGACCCTATCTCCAAACCAACCAACCAACCAACCAACCAACCAAAGGAACAGCTTTGGTTTTTACATATTTTCTTTTTGTAAAATTTAAAATGTCTGTTTTGTTACTTTTTAATTTTTATTTCAATAACAGTCTTTTTTTTTTTTTTTTTTTTTTTTTTTTTTTTTTTATTTTTTTTTAAAAAACAGTTTTTTTTTTTTTTTTTTTTTGGTCTTTTTGAGACAGGGTCTCCCTGTAGCCCCAGCTGGCCTAGACCTTGCTATACAGACCAGGCTGTCCTCAATCTCAGAGAAAGCCTGCCTCTGATAACCAAGAGCTTGGGACTAAAGGCATGTGCCACCCTGCCCAGCAAGATACACTGTCTTTAAAACTGCCACAAAATGATCAAACACCCTATGCAGCCTCTACCCAGCATGGGAGGGTGGGGGAGGACACAAGCTGTCCTGTGTCAGGGGTGGGCTTCGCTGAAGGATCTGCTGCTGTCGGCCAGTTCCCCATTCTGTGTGGCCTGGTTTGTCTGTCTAGTCATGTAGGCCCCCTCAGCGTGCTGCGGCATGACGCTTCAGACTTGGCACTCTCACCCTAGGAGCACTTTCTTGGGTAAAGCTTCTCCAATATCTCCTTTGTTAATTCCCCTACACTGAACGCATGTTTCTAGTTTCCTCCCTAATGACATGGCTTTGCATTTTTGTTATTTTCTGGGAATTTTTTCTTCTCTTCTCTCTCTCTTTTGGGCCTTTTTGAGACAGGGTCTCCCTGTAGCCCCAGGTGGCCTGGAACTCACTATGTAGAACAGGCTGGCCCTGAACTCACAGAGATCTGCCTGCCTCTGTGTCCTGAGTGCTGGGATTACAGATATGTGCCACCACACCTGGCCTTTACTCTGTCTCTTTAGTGGATTCTTACACTTCAGATACCAAATGTGCACTTCTTTAGAGCTCTATGGAACCTAATATGGACCCATCTGTGTGAGTCTTTTCCTTCCTAGCACCTTTCTCAGCTCCTAGGTCTCCACCCTCTTCCTGTTGCATCTTCTGCAACATCTCTGTGGACTGAGTGTTTGTTCAGGTCAGAGGATTTCCTCCAATGTCAGGGGACCCTAGGTCATCCATTCAGTTATAAGGAGGCATTGGGAAGTGGGCTTTGCTGTCAGTGACTAGCTGCTGCCAAACCTCAGCTACTGTGGGTCTTGTCCTTGAGGCCAGTTTCTGCAGAGAAGAAAGAATCCTTCCCCATTTTTGCATATGGAGCAAATCAGCCTCATGGAGCCTAACAAGGGATGGGAAACTTACTAGGACAGATGACTGGATGAAAAAGTTGACACAAAAGCCTTGAGTACAGTCACTTCATCCTTGCGTGCCCCATGCCAAAGCCTGAGACCTCAGCTTCATCAGGCTGTCTCCCTCAAGTGTGCCCAGGGCTCCACCCTCGACGAAAGGGGTGTTACTGGAAACAAAGGTAACACAAGCTTTCACTCCTCTGCAGACCAACTCTCAAAGATACCCCCAGGCACACTGCAGCCGGCCCCTGGCACTTTTCCCTAGCAGCTCTAGGATTCTAGTGAGTGAAATGTCTTGCGTTTCTGGTTTAACCTCCTCTGTGTTTCTATTTTACTTCTTAGCTAGCCAATTTGTTGAGTCTGAACACACCACAGTCACGTCCAAGATGAACCTTAGAAGTCAGCCACTTAATCTACAGACACGACCAGAAAACTACTTTTCACCCTCCCTTCCTTTCTCTAGGATCACATATGTCTATGTCCTTTGTCTAAGTCACAGCAATGAACCTAGGTCATTAATTCCCAAGTTCCTTGCTCTCTGGCATACACACATGATGCAGTATATCTACCCTCAAAGCCCACTTCAGACCATGTCCCCCAAGTTCTGATAAGCTGTTTGTTCACATGCTCAACAATACTTAGCCCGTATCAGTTTGTCCTTAAATGACTGTGGCATTGGTGAACAAAACAGATTACCACATCCCCCCTGCAAATCTTACCTACCAGTTCTGACTTTTTCCACCCATGAAGCATTTACACGCACTGTCCCTGGTCTTTAGGAGTGTGTGGAAAGAAGCTGTGCCCTGTTACTGGTTTCTAACGTTCGGTACTGGTAGGAACAGACGGATGCTTTGGAACCTGGTGTGTTTTCTCTTGTGGCTTTGCCCAAGTTCATTTCTTACAAATACTCATGTATTCTGATCATTTATTTTGTGTGTGTGTGTATGTGTGTGTGTGTAAACATATACACCCACACGTCATGGTACACATGTGGAGGAAGAGGACATCTTGTAGTACATTTTCACCTTCTACCAGTGGGTTCTGGGGGTTCCGCTCAGGTCATCAGGCTTTGTAGAAAGCTCCTTTATCCACTGGGCCATCTCAGCAGTCCTGACCATTTGTCTTACTTTTATTCAGTGTACCACAGTGGCTAAAGCTGACAACTTTGTACGCCAGTCTTCTGCAGCCTTACTAAATTCCTATTTGTCAGCCTCAGTTAAGTTACGTGTGCGGCTCTATCAACGTGTAGTTCCGTCATTTTTTTCAGATCCATTGGATGCTCTGCTACATCCTATGGGCCGTTCACTGCATCAATAAGGATGCCTGCCCCACCTGCTTCCGCCTTAAGACCCCTAAAGGCAGGTGAAAAAGCAGGCTATGCTGAGGAAAGCTGAAGACTGCTAAAGCGCACTTGAGGCAGGGGAGCTAAAGAGGAGGAAAAGCTCAGCGGGCACGGTGCTCATCTGGAATTCCAGAACTCGGGAGGCTAAGGCAGGAGAGGACCACAGGTCTAAGAGCAGTTTCGAATACCTAGTGTTCCAGGTCAGCTTGAGCTACACTGAAAAAGAGGAAAGCAAGAGAGATGGAAATGTCAAAACAGCTGCTACAACTTGGAAGATAAAGGAAAACCCCAGAAATTCAGATGCCACACCCACCCTACCCCCTTCTTAGGACCTTGAGCATTTAAACATTCCAAAGGGTTCTCTTCCAGCCATGTTTTGATCACAGATCTGCTCTGACACCTGTAGGGTCTATGGAGGCACATGTCCCCAGCCAGTTTCTGGAGCTGTTCCCACCAGCAGGACTCTGGAGTTCCCATAGGACCAAAGTTATTAGCACCAGACCATTTTATTTACTTTTCAGTGCTGTAGATGGAACCTGGGGCCACTTGCATGCTAGGCAAGTGCCACATCACTGAGCATATTATATCCCCAGCCAGATTTTATTTTTCGTGGTGCTGGAGATGGAGCCCAAGAACTCAGTATACTAAGCAAATATTCTACCACTGAATTATTTCCCCAGAGTAGAGAGAGAGAGAGAGAGAGAGAGAGAGAGAGAGAGAGAGAGAGAGAGAGAAATATATATATATACAGGTACATTTTTCCTGGGAATGGAACCCAGGGCCTTGTGCATGTTAGGCAAGCATTCTACCACTCAGTAGTAGACTACTTTTGTTTTTTGGTTTTGTTTTTTTTTTTTTAGTCTTTTTGAGACAGGTTCTCCCTATAACCCCAGCTGTCCTGGAACTCACTATGTAGATCAGGCTGGCCTTGATTTCACAGAAATCCGCCTGCCTCTGCCTCCCGAGTGCTGGGATTGAAGGCATGCGCCACCACACCCGGCGTAGACTGCTTTTGACACTGACTGTTCTTCTAGGCTCCCAACATGGGTGAGGTGCCTCTTAGCCTCGCTTCCACTCATTTCCTCTAGTCCCCAGACACACAGGTACTTGAGAAGCCTCCCCACATTTTCCTGGGTGTAAGGCAGAGCTTTTCTGGTCTTTTTCCCGAAAAGATCCTAGTCAGAGGATCAAAGCCAGCTGAATGAGAGGGCGTCCGTGTGTCTCCTCATGGGCTTTGTCTTTCGAGTACCTAAGGCTCTCCTTTTCTTTTAAGTCACCTCTGTGTCCACAAAAAAAACCCTTATCATCTGCACTTCTGTGCCTGCAGCAAATGCAATACCAGCCCAGATTATCCGGGACTTGGGTCTGAAATGACAATGCAGTATGGGCACTAACCAGGTCCCTGGCCCTCGACCTGCCCACTCCAGACAAGCAGGGACTTAGGAAGCTGAGCTACTGAAAACTCATGCTCCCACAGCACCTTGGCAGGTGCCTGTGCTGCCCTTCACAGTTACTTTTTCCCTCCCTGCTGCAGGTCACAAGCACCTAGCGAGGCGTGGTGGCAGGAGAACAGCACACCAGGCACATGACAGGGATTCAGAAATGCTGTGATTGGACTAAGCCTAGAATTGATTTTCACATGCCTAAAATAAGGTTCTAAAAAGTTGTTTTGTTTTTTGAGACAGGGTCTTACTATATAGTTCAGGAAAATTTGAAACACTTCATCCTGCCCAGGCTGATCTTAAAGTCATTTCCTCCTAACTTAGTCTCCCATGTGTGTGCCTGGCTTACATTGGCTTAAGTTCTAGAGATGTTTCAATATGGAAGGATTTTCAAGCCACCCCCCCACCACTGAAATACAGGAAAAGTCACAAAACACATGGACATATCACCCACATACTCTTAATGGGCAATGTTTACATCAGATAAAATGTAGGCTGCATGTAAGCACTCAACCTCACAGCACTCCAGGTGTGTGCTGGGATCCCAACTCAGCGGGCTCCACGCTGCTTTCTTAGGTTTTCTTAGTATTTGAATATTAAATGCACTGTTCCCTTTTGGGGCTGTCGGGGGATGCGATCTCCACTCACCATCCAGTTTCATCTGCTCTGGGCAGTAATAGTGAACCACTGCTAAAAGAGCAGCGCCATCACTGCCGTCTCTCATCAAGTCCTCCAACAACGGGAAGTAAGGTGACTGCCTAGCGGAAAGGTGCTCTCGCCGATAGCGGACCTGCAGTTGATAAAAGGAAAACGGTCTCTGCGTGTGAGGTCGCTTCACCTTGTGTATGTCACAGGCACACTGCTAGAGCAAGAATTTACACAAAGCTAGAGCCACGTGAAGTCAACAGTGATGGCCTGGAAAAGTTCAGACTGTGGCTGATGTCCCCTCCCAGAACACACGTCAGATCCAAGGATCTGGCCCTTGGCTACACTGAATCGCAAAGATCCACTGCTAATGCTACCAGGGCCAGTCTAACTCTGAACTGACTCTGGCAGCAGGCACACATGGGAGGAGGCGGAACACACATCTATACTACCACGAGCAGACACTCCACACCAATGAGAAACAAGTTAAATGTGAGCACCCAGAAGCCTGGAGGACCCCAAGCTACAGCCACTTTTCCGAGTATTATCAACATTCACACTGGCCATTAAGAAAAATACAAAACGGCATTAATAGTTTGAGAAATTTCAGAAACCAGGTTAAACAAAGTTTCTCACACTACTAGGCCAGCCACTATGAAATACAAATGAAGCATTAGGACACTAAACCCATAGGTGCTCAGAGACAAAAGCCAGGCCGAGGCTTCCTTATTCCACACGTGAGGAAGCTACCTGTTGTCTTCTAAGCACCATAGCCATGGCTCTGTGTTCACAGTCAGCAGGCGCTTTACCAGAGCAGAGGCTTCTCAGCATACCAGCTGCTCCCAAGAGCTGCAGCACCCTGCTCTTTCCTGCAACAGCACCCCACGGCAGGATGCCCACCAGCCACATTTTCTCCAGAGAGGAAGATACATGATAGAAACTAGGAAGAGGGCCAGTGCCTAACTATAATGACTACCAGTTTCTGAGAGTTCTACAGGTGAGTCAAAGATCATCTCAGAAATCCAGAACTTCGAGTTATTATCTCTGAAAGTATGTGGCAAAAAAAAAAAAAAAAAAAAAAAAAAAAAAAAAAAAAAAAGTCTGATTATAACAAATTCTTTCAGATTTAGCAATAAGGCTTGTTTTATGTTCATAGCATGTTCCAACACACATTTTAACTTGTTTCTCAGAGCCCAAGGCATGTGCTACCACAGGTCACCCGCCTCATACTATACCACACGTGCAAAGTCCACAGGTTCCAGCATGCAGTACATCACAGCATGCGCCAGGCCAGGCTTCCACAGAGACAGCAGATAAGGAATGAGCAGGCATGCAGTAAAGCAAATGGTTTCTTGAGTAAGGACGGATGGCGTGGGTAAAATCAGGCTGATGAACTACAGGGCCTGGGGGCTCACATGACTGCCTTGCTCATCCACATCTTCAAACCTCTAGCTGTGAAGCATTCAAATACAACCTGCAACCTCTCAATCTTTACCACACTTTTTCTTCTTACTGCAACCTCTCAATCTTTACCAAACTTTTTCTTCTTACCCTATTCACTGAAAACCATGGTAGGACAGCTACAGACTCTCCAATAAAGGGCAGTTAAGGGACATTACTCTTTGTCACATGTCTTTGTTTCTGTGAAACTCATCTGAAACCACACCTCCAGGAGAGCTGTGAACCTTGCCTTGGTCATATTCAGCACTCGAGAATTAAGAGACATATAAACACTCATCAAGCAAGCTTTCCTTCTCATTCTCACTAAGACACTGGGAGGAGAAAGGCGGCCTGGCAGCAGCAAGCACAGGATTTCATGGGTCCTTTGCGGCCGACAGCCATGGGGCTGCAGGAGGGAACTCAAAGGAAACTTGGGTCAAATGATGAAGTTATAGGACCCAGGCAATCAGAGACACATACAAAATCATATGCAAAGAGACTCTGACCAAAAGTTCTTATGAAAAGGCACCACTTGGCATCGGGTATCTCCTTGGAGGGACAGTGACAAACTGATTCACTTCCAGAATGAGCCACCAGGTGGGGCACAGCTGGAATTACCAAACCAAATCCCTGTTTGTAAGCTTCCTTTTAATATTTTTAATGTATATGAAATGAATGTATTGTCCGCATGTATGTAAGTGCGCCTGTGTTGTGCAATACCTGCTAAGGTCAGAGGAAGGCATCTGATTTCCCCACAGCTGTTGTTATAGATGCGACACTGGTACTGGGAACTAAACCCAGGTCCTCTACAAGAGCAGTGCTCTTAACAGCTGAGCCATTTCTCCAGCCCTGATATTTGAAAATTCACACGTAATTCAGAAGCCCTGCATCTGAACTAACCTAACTCAGACTCTCTGAATCAGAGTTGACCTCATGTAGGCCCAATGATGGCTTCAAGGAAGACACAGGACTGGAAGCACCAGCCCTCTCTGCATTCCACCTGCACCCTGGGCGGACACCTTCCCAACACCACAGCTCAGCACATGGGTACTAAGCAAGGTCTTGGTAGAAGCCACCACTTTAGGCAAGTAACAACAGAAAGAAAAAGGCTAAAGAGTGACCCTTAAGAAGTGGCCCCTGTCTCTAGGTCCCAGTCAGTCCTCCTGGTGTCTACTAGAAAAGAGAGTGTGCTCTGTCAGCTATGCTACGCTGGTCACTTACACAGAAGACACTAAGAACCTGGGCAAAATGAACATAGCCTTCCAGAGTGCCACATTCTAAAGCCCGCTCAGTTCCTGGCAGAGAAGGGTTAACACAATCCCCAGGTGGATGTTTAAACAAGCAGACAAAACCCAGTCTTGGGTGCGAGCAATTTTAATGGAAGCGCATGATGGCAACAAGATGGCTCTGCAGATGGCGGCTGGTGGCCTGGGTCACTTACGGGCACTAACTTCCAATACCACTTGGAGGGAGACTGCTCAGGAAGCGGGAAGGAAGGTGGAGAGGAATGTCAGCACAGCAGGTTCCGGTGTGGCCATGACACACAGCAGAGGTGGAGACAGCCTCTGGTAAACAAAGGCTTCCTAGTGTGCATGACCTCAGCACATAACACCATCAGGCAGTTCAACTGCAAGGTGACTTATCCCTCCACAACAGTAGCAAAGAACAGTTCTGAACTTTGAGAAAGTTGGGGGACCAAGGCTAGAAATCCACTCCAACTCCAAAGGGCTTGCCTGTGCCCATGGGTGTCTGCTAAGGGTTAGGGAGACACTCAGCATAGGTGTAATCTGCCACCAACCCAACTGACTAGAACTGGCCAGTATATGGAGAGAAGCCACAAGGGGAGAGGCACGTGCGCCCTGGCAGGGACACTGTGTCCACAGTTGGGTGGCATCCTGTGTATACTTCACAGAGTGGACTTAGTGACACATGGGCTTGAGCAAAAGAGAAAATGGCCAGGGAGGAGGCCAGAGCCAGAACACAGAGCACACCTATCTGTGTCCAAGGCGTACATTTTCTACTGGCTCCGGACACAGGGCTTCAGATACCCACCAGCCTTGCAATGCCTCATAGGCCATTTCAGGGATCAAGAAAGGCACAGCTACTACACGCAACTTCTACCCCTTTCCTGGCTCAGAAGTTCACCCCCAGCTGCTACGTTTGTACCATGACTGAACTTCCCAATTCCTCCCAGCACACCCTCAACCCCTACTGTTCCACAAACCACAAACACGGAGGAGAGGGGGCAGCAAGGGATGGAAGACAGATTGCCCAGGGTCATCCTTACTATGTCATTGAGAATCAGCCACCAGGAGAATTCAAGGGGCTGACTTGTTTTGGGTGATATATTAAAAATACAGAAGAGCGGGTAGTAATAGATAATTCTGTGAAACTATGACCACACAGTGCATTCCAGAGAAGTGAAATCTAGCCTTTACCTTTTGATGGGCTGGACTTTCCAGGAGCTGTTGCTTTAACTTAACTTCTTTCTCTGTTATCTCTCTCATTTTAAGATTTACCTAAGGTGAAAGAAAACATGTTAGGAAGGCCAGTGCTCTTCCATCATCCTCTGCACCTCCATTTATCTAGCAGACCCCACATAACCTGCTGTCAACTCCTGAAACACAGGTGTCATCAGGCCAATTACACAGATGCAGAAATAGATGGGCTCTATGTGGCCCAAGACTTGTCAGACTGTCTCTGCCAGGAAACCACTGCAACCTCCCTCACCGTGTGGTAGAATCATGAAGGCCAGCAGCAATCATACACCACAGGATCCCATGCACCCTGCACACATTTGCCAACACTGTCAGCAAGCATGGCATACAGCAGGCTGGCTGATACAACCATTGAGAACCTACCTCATCTTAGGTCACACCTCCTTTGACCACACCAAACCAACACAAAATAAAATTCAGCTATAAAACCTGAGCTACACACACTTTAAAAACCAGAAATTTAAGTGTCCTCCCCATGAATTTATTAACTCAAGATAATATCAAATTTGTATTTATGGGCTAGTCACAGACAATTCAGTGGGTAAAGTACTTGCCATGTAGGCCTGGTGACCCAATTTGAGTCCTTGGAACCCATATAAAGATGGAAGGAGAGCCAGGCGTGGTGGCGCATGCCTTTAATCCCAGCACTTGGGAGGCAGAAGCAGGCAGATCTCTGTGAGTTCGAGGCCAGCTTGGTCTACATAGTGAGTTCCAGGACAGCTGGGACTACAAGGAGACCCTGTCTCAAAAAGAAGAAGAAAAAAAAAAGATGGAAGGAAAGGACCAACTTCCACAGAGCTGCCCCGACTTCAACACTCCCAGGGTCACACGTGTACCTGCACACACACATATACACACATATTTTTTAAAATATTTTATTTTACGTATGTGTATTGCCTGCATGTAAGCAAGTACACCCGTGTTGTGCAATGCCCACAGAGGTCAGAAGCGGCTGTCAGATCCCCTGGAACTGGAGTTACAGACAGTTGTCAGCTGCTGTGAGGGTGCTGGGATCCGAACCTGGGTCTTCTGCAAGAACAACCAGTGTTCTGCACCACTGAGCCATCTCTTCAGCACCCAAAAGTCAGACTTTTAAAAAATAATTTACTATTTTTATTTTTATGTGTATGAGTATACTGCCTACATGTATGTAAAGTGTACCTGTGTAGTGCAATGCCCATGGAGGTCAGAAGAAGGCATCCGATTTCCCTGGAACTGGATTTACGGACAGTTATTAGCTACCATGTGGGTAGTGGAATCAACCCTGGGTCCTCCGCAAAGGTGCTCTTAACTGCTGAGCTGTCTCTCCAGACCCAATATTCAGACTTTTTAAAAGACTTTTTAAATTTGGTGTGTGCGCGTGCACATGCGCGTGCTTGCATGTTGTGTGTATGTACACACACTCACATTCCACAGTGAATCTTGAACTCAGAGGGCAGCTCTGTGAAGTCAGTTCTCTCCTTCCACCTTCATGTGGGCTCTTGGGACTCAACTTGGGTCAGCAGCCTGCACACATATGTACACATCCTACAGCACATGTATGTACACATCCTACAGCACACGTACGTACACATCATACAGCACAAATATTTACACATCCTACAGCACATGTACGTACACATCCTACTGCACATGTACATATACATCCTACAGCACACGTATGTACACATCCTATAGCACACATGTGGCGGTCAGAGAACAACTTTCAGGAATCAGTTCTCCTGCCACCATAGGGATCGTGGGGACTGAACTCAGGTTGTCAGGCTTGGCAGTAAGATGACTTACTGGCTAAAGCCACCTCACCAACCCAGTAGTCATACTTCCAAAGCCATTGGCATAAACCCATATGGACTGAAATTTCAGCACTTGGGAGATATAGGCAGAAGGATCAGAAGTTCAAGGTCAGACCCTGTCTTCTTTTTTTTTTTGGTTTCGGTTTCTGGTTTTTGAGACAGGTTCTCCCAGTAGCCCCAGCTGGCCTGGAACTCACAGAACTCCACCTGCCTCTGACTCCCAAGTGCGGGATTTAAAGGAGTGGCAACCATGCATGCGCCACACCCAGCTGAGAGTCAATACTAATTTTTAAAAATGTAGTTGTGCCTTTAATCCCAGTACTCAAAAAGATTACCGCCCCCGAAAAAAGTAGTTGTGTTAACAACTGTCAAGTCAGTTCCCCACCCCACCTCAGGAAACCATGTCTTCATCCAACGAAAAGACTGCCAAGCAGTCTGTATCTAACTCTAGCACCTCTGAGAAAAGCATAAAACCACACTTTCCTGGAAAGCCAAAGCCAAGAATTCATTACTAGCAGGGAAGTCTATTAAAAAAATGCTGCAAACTTTGTTAGGTGGGAACAACATGGCCAGAAACCTGGAAGTCCAGGCAGTTCTCCATATGGGGCCCAGGGATCCTAGAAATCTGAGACACTGCCAGGGACTACATAAGAGCAAAGCTAAGCTGGACGTGGTAGTGCACACCTTGGGAATCTGAGGAAGGAATGCTGAGAGTTCAAGGTCAGCCTGGGCTATGTAGTGACTCCTAGGCCAGTCTAGAGTACATAACAAAATCCTGACTCAAAATAAAAGGAAAGGGGATGGGGGTGGGCACTGGGGTATATAGCTCAGTGGTATTCTTTCTGTTTAATATTCCTGCGGTTCTGGGTTTGACCCCTAGCACCATATAAAGTCAGGTGTGGTAACTCGGGTGGTAGAGGTAAAAGGATCAGGAATTCAAGTTCATCCTCAACTACATAGCAATAGCCAGTATGAGGCCAGTATGGAATATATGATACCCTATCTCAAGAAGTAGTCGAGGAGAAGGCTGAGTGCTAAGAATGCCTATTGCACAAGCATCTCCCCAGCACCCATATTTTTAAAAAATGCTGGTTGGCAGGCTGGATCATTGAGTGAAGACACTTGCCACCAAGCCTGATGACCTGAGTTCAATCCCTGGAATCTACATGGTAGAAGGAAAGAACCAACTCAACTCCCTTCAGTTGTCCCCTAACTTCTACATATACACCATGACATGCATGAGCACAAGCATATCAGTAAATACATTGGTGTTTAAGCTGTATGTGCCTGTAGCCCCAGCACCGTCCCTGTGGGTAACAGAAACAGACGGGAGGATCACCAGGGCTTGCACATCAGCCAGCCCCAAACCCAGCCAACTCCAGGTTCAATGAGACCCTGTTCAAGGAAATAAGGTGAAGAGTGATAGAGGAAGACACCAGACATCTTCCCCTGGCTGCCACATGCACCTGCACATACAACCCATGCATGCATGCACACACATAAAGTCCTTTTTTTTTTTGAGACAGGGTCTCCCTGTAGCCCCAGCTGTCCTGGAACTCACTATGCAGACCAGGCTGGCCTTGAACTCACAGAGATCTGCCTGCCTCTGCCTCCCAAGTGCTGGGATTAAAGGTGTGCACCACCACACCTGGATAATAAAGTCTTTCAAAAACAAACAAACAAACAAACATGGTCGGGCGTGGTGGTGTACACCTATAATCTCAGCACTTCAGAAGCAGAGGCAGGGGGATCACTGTAAGATTGTAAGATCAAGGCCAGCCTGGTCTGTCTACGCAGTGAGTTCCAGACCTGCAGAGGGAGACCCTGTCTCAAAAATATCAAAAAAGAACACAGCTAACCCCTTAGAATACCAAGCAGCTCCACCTTTTTGCACTGTGGGCCCCTGCACTGACTCTTCATCCAATCAGGGCATAGTTAGCAGAAAGCACTGGCCAATACCAGCCTCCACAGCAACAACCATGGCAGGTACAAAATAACATAAGATAAAATAAACAAATGACTGTTGAAAGCAGAAAGAAAAGAATTGGGTGGGGTTGTCACAAAATGGTCCCAGGGAAAACTGCGTCTCCTGCTACCATGGAACATGTCATTCTGCAGAAAGCTGGCCATGGCAACCTATGATACAGACCATAACCCTTCAGCAACTCCTAAGAAAAACTGGAGTACGGCCAAGTGTGGCGGTGCTAGCCTTTATTCTTAGCACTCAGAAGGCAGAGGGGGTGATCTCTGGGAGTTCAAGACTAATGTGGTCTACAAAGTGAGTTCCAGGCCAGCCTGGTCTACATAGAGAGTTCCAGACCTGCAGGGGGAGACCCTGTCTCAAACAGATAAAAAAAAAAAAAAAAAAAAAAAAAAAAAAAAATGGCAGAGGGGAAGATGAAGAATCAGACATCAGGCCACATGGGGTAAGACCCAATCACATGAACACCCACACTAATGGAGTTATCCAATGACAAGGCAGAGGCAGATCTCTCTGAGTTCGAAGCCAGCCTAGAAGTATCAGGTCAACCAGGGCAACATAGGGAGATCCTGTCTCAAAACAAAACAAAATGAAACCAAAACAATCTATGAGGAAGGAAAGAAGTCACAGCACACCAATACCGCTCACAGCGAGCTGGAGGAAAGACTTAGTTCTAGATGCAGGAGTCTCTGGGGACGAGGGCTATCCCTGGTGATGAAAGGCACTTCTTGAAGACAAGTTAATTCATCAGAATGTAAAACCCTGGTAACAACTGAAAATACAGATAGCAAAGCCAACAGATCGAAGCAGAAAACAGGCAACTCTCGAGTGGAAGCTCCAGACTACTGTCCTAGAGAAAGACCCAGGGGACCAGGAGCCAGGAACCTGCAACTAGTGCCCACCAGCCACCAGTGAGATGTCACCTTAGGACACAAATCACACCACAGAACCAAACTAGAAATCAAAACACTCGGGCTGGAGAGACGGCTCACTGGAGAGACGGCTCACTGGAGAGACGGCTCACTGGCTAAGAGCACTGACTGCTCTTGTAGCAGACCTGAGTTCAAATCCCAGAACCCATGTGGCAGCTAACAACTGTCCATAACTCCAGTTCCAGGGGATCCAACACCTTCTTCTGCCTTCTCTGGGGACTGCATGACATGGGTGCATTTACACACATGTAGGCAATACACACATACACATAAAATAAAAATAATAAAATTTGGGGGGGCTGGAGAGATGGCTCAGCGGTTAAGAACACTGACTACTCCTGTAAAGGACCCACTTTGATTCCCAGCATCCACATGGTGGTTAACAACCATCTGTAGCTCTAGTTCCAGGGAACCCAATATGTTCTTCTGATCTCCACAGGCACAGCATGACATGCAGGCAATACACTCATACACAAAAATAAAAACAAAAAAATATCTATCACTCTCTGCGTTGTTCCCTTGAAGCTGGGTCTTTCACTGATGCTGAATCTAGGCTAGCAGCCATCAAGCCCTAGTGATCCTTATTTATTTATTTGTTTGTTTGTTTATTTATTTATTTATTTTGGTCTTTTTGCTGGAACTAAAGGCATGTGCCACCGCGCCTAGCTAAAATATTTATTTTTATTTTATGTGTTTGAGTGCATCCAGTTCCAGGGGACTCTGAAGCCTTCTTCTGACCTCTGAGGCATTGCACAACATGGGTGCACTCACATACATGCAGGCAATACACTCATACACATAAAATAAAAATAAAATATTTTTTAAAAAAACACAAAAATTTATCTGGAAGGAAGTCCACTCCAAATATTCAAAAATTAAACAAAAATTTTTCCAGATAATCCACCGATGAAGCAAGAATTTACTAGCACAACCAAACATTTTAAAGAGAATAATGAAAAAAAATGAAGCATACTAAAATGGAGACAAAGCAGCAAAAACACCACACGGCAGAAAACCAGCAACTCTGAAACACGCTTGCGTGATGCAAAGTTTTAAGGAACTAGCCTTCTGCCTTAACTTTTTGGTTCTTTTTGGTCTTTCTGAGACAGGGTCTCCCTGTAGCCCCAGCTGTCCTGGAACTCACTATGTAGACCAGGCTGGCCTTGAACTCACAGGGATCCGCCTGCCTCTGCCTCCCGAGTGCTGGGACTACAAGTGTGCGCCCACTAGCCGTGCTCTTCCTTAACTTTTAAGGGATCATCATCATGTTTCCAAATAGCTACTAGATTTCACTTTGCTTCTTTGTTTTTAGTGCTGAATTGAACCCAGCCCCCCACCCCAATTCCCCGACACCAGGCAAGTACTCTGCCACTGTGCTACTTGCCCAGCCCTAGAAGACAGGCTGTGTATGCTCACAGATGATGTGAGATGACCACTGTGCTCAAGGGCCAATCTGAACAGTGCACAGAGCACGCACACTGAAACCTCACATTGTACTGAACCAACACACTCAATTACTATGTGACAATAACAAAATGTAAGAGGTGGATGTGGTGTCCTGTAACTCCAGAAATTGGGAGCCTAAGGCAGGAGGAACACTGGGAACTCAAGGTCAGCCTGGGCTAAGAGTGAGATCCTGTTGCTAAATAAATTTAAGATAAAAGAAAAACAGGAGAGCAAAATAAACAGAAATATAATAAGTGTTATATAGTAGAGAAATGAAAGTGATCTGTAAAGCTGATAAATCAGAAAAACCAAGAGAGGAAGAAAGGCATGATGAGTCCCAGGAAACAGACTCTCACCACAGGCTGCAGTGGCTCTAAAGGAAAAAGAACCTTATGCCAGTAAAACTGTAAGCTCCTGATAAGGTCCTTGAAAGCCACAAATTATCAAAACTGACACAGAAATTAAACAGAAAAATCTAAATAACTTAAAAGTGTACAGACAACCCGGGTGTGGTGGTGCACATCTGTAGTCCCAGCAGAGGCAGGAGGTATCTCTGTGAGTTCAAGGGCAGCCTGGTCTATATAGTGAGCTTCAGGCCAGCTGTTGCTACAGGGAGACGGTGTTTCAAAAAGACCAAAAAAAAAACAACAGTGTGCAGAGAGATAAAATTCTCACCTAAAACTTCACCATTGACAGCTTCGGGCCCAAATGGCTTCACTAGCAAGTCCAAAGGTTCGTAATGAAATAAAATCAATCACATTCAAATACTGCACAGAACAGAAAAAGGATGACTTCCAAACATCTCTTTTGAGGTCTACATCAACCTGATACCAAACAAGAAAAAAATACATTACAAAAATTATTGCGCCAGGCATGGTGGCAGAGGCAGGCAGATCTCTGTGAGTCTAAGGCCAGCCTGTCTCAAAAAGACAA
>NW_008345746.1:605573-624048 GCF_000622305.1 Nannospalax galili
TTATCTTTGTCAAGACACTGACACAGAAGGTGTGGATGGTGGCACATGCTTGCAAGCCCAACACTCAGGAGGCTGAGGTAGGAGGTCTGCAGCAGGTTTGAGGCCAATGTGGGCCTCAATGTGAGAGGCTCTCTCAAACACTGCCCCCACCTCCAGCAAAAAAATTCCCAGCAATTCCAACCTATCAATCTGTAAAAGAGAACAATAATCCCACACCAAGTGGGTATTTGCTCTAGGGATTAAAGACTGGGCCAGCATTCAGACATCAATTGGGGTGACTCACTGCAAGACCAGAAAAGTCTCAAGCTTCATCTCAACAGACCCATGAATTGTGTACCCATGAAAAATACCCATAATCAAGAGCATTATGAAAAACATACAGTGGACAGTGGATATTCACCACATTAACAGTAAGGAACTGCATGCTTAGTCCCTAAGACTAGGAACAAACACAACGATGTCTTTTACCACTTCTCAATATTCTACAGGAGATCCTAGCCAGCTCCATAAGGGGAAAATTTTTTTTAATTAAAAGAAAAAAAAAGAACAAAGTGGGTGTGGTTATGCAGACCTGTAATCCTAGCACTTTGGAGGTGGAGGCACCAGGATTGGGAATTCAAAGTCATCCTTGGAGACACAGTAAATTTGAAACCAGCCTAGGCTATGAAATAAAATAAGCCTACAGATTAGAAAGAACTATAACAGTCTACTCATTGGTGACATGATCTTGTAGGTAGGTAGAAAAATCTAAAGAAATTTGTTTTGTTTTGTCTTTTTGAGACAGGATCTCCCTGTAACCCCAGCTGTCCTGGAACTCACTACATAGACCAGGCTGGCCTCAACTCACAAAGATCCGCCTGCCTCTGCCTCCCAAGTGCTGGGATTAAAGGTGTGCACCACCACGCCCGGCCAAGAAATTTGTTTTAAATGCCATTAAGAAGAAAGTTTATCAAGATCACAAAACATAAAGTCAATATACAAATGTTAATTGTATTTCTGTAGACTAGCAACAAGCAACTAGAAAATGGAACTAGGAAAACACACGTTTACAACACAACCAAAACCACTGAAATTCCAGGGATAAATTCAATGAACTACATAAAAAATTGTACCCTGAAAATTGCTCTGCTGAGATGCAGCATGCCCATGGACTGCAGCCCTCAACATTAGTAACACAGCTCTACTCCTCACACTGAGCTAGATAGTTAATATACCCAGAATCAAAACCCCACCAAATACTTTTTGTAGATAAAAAATTCATGAAGAATGCGGACAACCTACTAGAGCTAAAGCGTTCTTTCTTTAATAAAAAGGATTCAGTTCAAAGACTTACATCACTCAAGTCCAAGTACTCTACAGACTACTGTTTGTTTAAGTGCAGAGCACCTGAAGTTACCATGGACCTAGTCACCCAGGTCCGTGGAGAAGGAGCATCTAGAGACAGACTCCTGTGTGCAGCTCAACTGACTCCCAACAGAGCTGCCACGGGTGACGCACAGAGGAAAGACAGCTCTCTGCCACAGTGGTCTCTAACGGCTCTTTGTGCAAACAGCAAGTGATCCTCATCCCTTCCACACCTCATGTACAGTCGATGAACTCAAGGTCCATCAGAGAGGTCAAGCCAAGAGCTAGACTACAAAATCTCTATAAGCACAGGAGCAAATCCTCACAGCCTTGGGACTTGGGAAAAAGAATGTAAACTGAGCTGTAAAATCCCAGAAGCCTTTGCTTTTTGTAGCCATTACTAAAAAATGGCAAGGAGACCAGATTGAGAAAATAAAGTCACAGCACACATTTCTAACAAGGCCCTTGATTTCCAAATATTCCTATTCTTTCAAGTTCTTTTTTTTATTTAATTTTATTATTTTATTTTATGTGTATGAGTGTATTGCCTGCATGTAGGTAATAAAAACACCTCATGGGTGCTGGGAACCAAATCCAGGAAGAACAACCATGTTTTTAACCACTGAGCCATCTCTCCAGTCCCCTCTTTTAATGTTATGTGTAAGTGCACCTGTGTCATGCAATGCCCATGGAGGTCAAAAGAGGGCGTTGGATTCCCCTGTAACTGGAGTTACTGACAGTTGTTAGCCATCATATGGGTGCTGGGAACCAAACCCAGATCCTCTGCAAGAGTACCCAGTGCTCTTAACTGATGCTCCAGCCCTCTTTTAAATTCTTAAAACAAATGACCCAATTAAAAAGTGAGTTAAAACCAGCATGGTATCACTCACTTGTAATCCCAACACTTAGGAGATTGAGGTGAAGGACCAAAATTTCAAGCAAGACCCTCTCTAAACAATACACAGACAGACAGACAGGTACACACACACACACACACACACACACACACACACAAGTTGGGTAAAATATTTCAAACAAGGACTTGACCAAGGAAAACACATCAGGGAAATATGTGAGATTCCACTACACATCCACACAAATGGCCACAGTTGAAAGACCAATAGACCAAGTGCCACAGCAGCTAGAGCCACAAAAATCCTTTCCCTGTCCATTAAGAGTTTAAAAGGACATAGCACTTTGGAAGTATTCTGACAGTTTCTTCTAAAGACTTAACTAAATATGCTAAAATGTTTAAGTTGCACATACTTATGTGATCCAGCAAGTCTACCCCTAAGTATTTACTTACATCAGCCCCAAAGATACACATTCAAATGCCCCAGCATCTTTATTCAAAATAGGTAAGGACTGGAAATAACCCAGAGGTCCATCAACAGGTGGCTGACAAGTCATGGCACATTCATATAAGGGAATTTTACTAGGCATAGGCAGAACCAAACTACTGACAGAGAGATGCATCTGGTTCAGTGAAAGAAGCCGGGCACACCAAGAGCACATGGCACACAACTGCAATCTGATCAAAACCCAGATGAAGCAAAACTAATCCCACTGAGAAAGCAGATGTGCAGTACGCCTGGGCCTGTGGGGAGAAGGGTGATTACCTGTGGAGGAATACAAGGCAGCATTCAAGAACAGCGGCTGCCAAGAGAATACCATGAGCTCTTGAAATCAAGGAGCCAGGCTTCAGTGAAGCAATTTTTAAACCACTGGACTTAAATAAGAACTCAGAGGGCCAAGAAGATAGCTTGGCAGGTAAAGCATTTGCTGTGCAGGCACGAAGACCTAAATTCAGATCCCCAACACCCACATAAAAAGTCAGCCATGGCAATGCAGTGCCTGTAATCTCAGCACTGGAAAGGTAGAGGCGGAGCATCCCTGAGGCCTGCTGGCCAGTCAGTCTACCCAATTAGGGAGCTCCAGGTTCCGTGAGAGACTCTGTCACAAAAAATAAGGCAGAAAAAGATGGAAGATTTTAACCTCTGGCCTTCATGTGCACTTATGTGTGGATACACACATACATATATACACATATAAACACATACATGTATATACAACACACACAAAATTAAAAGGGCTCTAGGAAGATGGGGCATGGTACAACTTCAGACTGACACCTGGGAAATAAGAACCTAAAGGATCCCAGAGATAAGTCAGAAAGGTGGAATCTCAGGTGTTGCAAAGTGTGTAAGAGACTATAGAACAGGTCAGGAGGTAAAAATAAGTCCAGGTCAGGTGTGGTGATATACACCACCTTTAATCCCAGTACTCAGGAAAAAATGGCAGGCAGACCTGTGAGTACAAAGCCAGATGGTCTTCACTGCGTTCCAGGTCAGCCAGGGCTACGTAATGAAACCCTGTCTCAAACATAAAGACAAAACAAGACAAAACAAAAAACCCCAGAATGATAGGTATGCATGCAGACTAGGCTGTTACCACCTAGAATAGTGCAAGACAGGATCCCAGAGTGACCCACAAAGAGAATCATTGTACTGGACAGGCCTCAATGCTGAAGCTTGTGAGTCATCTGCAAAGACACACAGAGGACCTCCCAGAACACAGCAAATGTAAAAGCCTCAAGGGAGCTACGTCGTGCTGGACACTGAGGATTCACATTGGACGCAGAGTGGGAAGAACATTTAGCCAGGACCACAAGCGTATGTGAAGACTCTGGCAGGGAGAAAGCCTACAATTCAGTCACTACAGAGAAGTCACACTAAAGAAAAGCAGATGAGCAAGGACTGTAAGCTGCCATGAAAATGCTCAGGAGATAGCAAGCCATGAGAAACAAACATTAGGTGAGGAAAAAAAATGTATTTATGAAAACTGAAGCAAGAAAAAAAGTGTCAACCCAGAAAGGCAACAGAGCTGTGCAAAGGGTACCATGGCATAAAACTCCAAGTCTGACAGCAGAGTACCAAAGTTTTTCCTGACTCAGGACCAGGGATGGAGGACTACATGAGCAATGAGCATCCTCTGTCACAATCCTAAATCATCACATATGTCTACCAGGGACTAAACAGAAGACACAAAATATAGTATCTACTTGAAATATGAATATAGCCAAGCAGAATGGCCTATGTCTGGACTCCTAGCACTTGGAGACAGAGAAAGAAAAATCAGGAGTTCAAGGCATCCTCAGCTATATAGTAAGGGCAAGACCAACCTGGACTACATAAGATCCTACCTCTAAAAAAATGAAACAATGGGGAAGGGCGTGGTGGCACACGCCTTTAATCCTGGCACTCAGGAGGCAGAGGCAAGTGGTTCTATGTGAGTTCAAGGCCAGCCTGGTCTACATAGCAAGTTCCAGGCCAGCTGGGGCTACAAGGGAGACCCTGTCTCAAAAAGACAGACAAACAAATAAAAATTTGAAAATAAAATTAAAGGCGGGGGGGGGGGGTTAGTAAGGAAAGTACTTGGCAGGCAGGTGTGAAGAACCTAAACACAGATCCAAAAAGGCCAGAAAGCTCAGATATGGTAGCAGTCCTCCTACAGGGAGATGGGAGGCAGAGACAGGAGCATCCCCAGAGGGATCAAGGGTCAGCTGACCTGGCATACAGAATGGAGAACAAGAGACCCTGACTCAAACAAGGTGGAAGAACGTCGTCCTCTGACCTTCACATGCACGGCACATGCACACCTGCACTCCCATGTGAACACGCATGCCTGGACACATACATACTCAGATAAAAAAGAAAAAAGAAACACATAGGATATACAAAACGGATTCCTCCCCAAGAATAACGGGAGAAGATCACGAACAAGTACTTTACCACAACCAAATATACTATTTTTAAAATTCAACTTCAGAGGCTGGAGATGCTCAGCAGTTCAGAGCACTGCTGCTCTTGCAGAGGACTTGGGTTCAGTTCCCAGCACCTGCATGGCAGCTCATAACCACCTGTAACTCCAGTTCCAGGGGATCCGACACCCTCTTTTGGCCCCCATGGGCATCAAACAACATGGGTGCACTTACATACATGCAGGCAAAACACTCATACACATATAATAAGGCAAAAAAATTTTTAATTCCAACTTCACCCATGGAGAAAGGAAGCACTACTCTTCACCTTTCAAAGTGGCAGATACTATTTAATAATATCCAATCCATTGAAAAATATGAAAAAAAAGACATCCAGAGATTAACCATACAAGAAGGGTGATAAAATCTTCACAATTAAGACTTGGCCAAAAAGCAAAAGTCTTTAAAAAAAAAATGAACACTTCTTTTGGACACAGGATCTCACTGTGCCTCCCTAGTTGACCTGGAACTCACAAAGATCTCTCCTCCTTCCTCCCGCCTCCCAAATGCTGGTAATAAAGGTTATTGGGCAAAATAAGGAACATGTTTACTATAACCATTTCCCAGGCAGAACCAGGATCTGAGGGGCTCACAGTGGCCATCCAGGAAGGCACCAAGTAGAGCAGAGGAGAGGTGGCCTCCAGCCTGAGGGCTTGCTCTATCTTGCTGCCCAGCCTCACTTTATACAGGGCACTTAGACAAGCCCCAACTGTGTTTCTAAGTTTATGTGTCTATATTACACATGCAAACAGGTAAAAACTGTAAGGTTATCAAATGTCTGTCACACACATTGATGACAGGGATACAGGTCATTTATTTTGTCCATTTTGCCCATACTTTAATAACCGTGCCATTTCTTTTTTTTTTTGGTCTTTTTGAGACAGGGTCTTCCTGTAGCCCCAGCTGTCCTGGAACTCACTATGTAGACCAGGCTGGCCTTGAACTCACAGAGATCTGCCTGCCTCTGCCTCCCGAGTGCTGGGACTAAAGGCGTGTGCTACCATACCTAGCAAAGGAAGTTATTTTTTGGGGGGGAGGGTTGGGTTTTTGGGGTTTTTTTTTTTTTTTTGTCTTTTTGAGACAGGGTCTCCCTATAGCCCCAGCTGTCCTAGAACTCACTATGTAGACCAGGCTGGCCTTGAACTCACAGAGATCCACCTGCCTCTGCCTCCCGAGTGCTGGGATTAAAGGCATGCGCCACCATGCCCAGCTCCATTTCTTTTTTTAAAAAAATATTTTATTATTTTTATGTGCATGTATGTATTGCCTGCATGTATTTATTATTGTTATATGTATGTAAGTGCACCTGTGTCGTGCAATGCCCGCAGAGGACAGAAGAGGCTGTCAGATTCCCTGGAAGTCACGGACAGTTGTTAGCTGCCATGTGGGTGCTGGGGTTCAAACCCGGGTCTTCTGCAAGAACAGCCAGTGTTCTTAACCGCTGAGCCATCTCTCTAGCCCACCATGCCATTTCTTACATGAGGTAGAATGCCACACAAAGAGGTGTCCTTACAGGCAGCAGAGTGGGAGGGTACAGCACTGGCCAACACATACACACAAAATAAATAAGTCTTTAAAAAAGAAAAAAATTGTGAGTGTTCTTTTGCTGCACACAGGTACTAAGATGAAAACAGAAACTCATTAGTTGGTTCTGACTACATACCTCCACCCATTTCCAAACACAAAGCCCATTTGTCCCACTCTCAGTGCTCTGGAGGTAAGGCCTATCTGTTAAACTGCTATGGATGCCTAGCTGGACACAGTATTATGCAGTCCCAAATGACAGCCCCAGGGGCCACATCCCAGGAGGAACAGGAGGCAGGAGCTAGACAGCACTCACCTTGTTGATCCAGAACACCATGGCATCCTCAAGGTCGTACGGAAGTTCTTTTGAGGCGCTGAAGGTGGAGAAGCGCTTGACACTGGCAACCACCTTCTCAATGCTGATCATCTCCACAGTGTAGGCCATCATCAGGGCATCCACCATTGCCATGTGGGCACTCTTGGGGACAGAGGCAACAGTCAGCCCCTTAAAAATAAACCTCCTCCTCCTCCAGGTCCCAATGCAGGAAAACTCTGTTCCAGGCTTCCCCATGAAGACATACCCTGGCTGGGACCTTTCCAGCCCTGGCACTGCTCCAGTCTACAACGGTGGTCCAGGGTCCTCATCTCCCCAGTCAGCAGCCTCTATAACTAACACTTCCTCTAACCCTGGAAAGGCTGTGGGAAGAGGCTGCTCCCTCCCTTTGCCTCCTTTGACTGCCACCAGGGCCCTCCTATATATCAACCCTGTCTTCATGCAGTCTATTCAGAGTGTGAAGACCTTTTTCTTCACCCACAACACATCACCCTTAAACTGAGCAAAAAACCCACAGCATGCAAAATGCCAGGGAACGGGCTAACAAAAGAAACGTGGGGGCACCAGTGAGCTCAGGGCCAGCCTGGTGCAAAGAGGTGCAGTGGTGGCACTGCCTCGGAGAAGGACCAGGCAACTGATTCTGGCTAGTAAGTGCAGCCATCCAGTAGGATGGGCTAAACAAGCAGTATACCACATCACACTTGCACTTGCACACATCACTGCATCATCACAGTGAGAGAAAGGGCCACAAGCAAGCTGCTCTCTCCAGAACGACGACACACTTAAAAATATAGGCATGTCATTAAGGACTACCGGTGCACACAGGCAGACCTCACCATCTGCCACCTGCCGGTAGGGTGCTAAGCCTTGACTACTTAGCCAAGCTGGAGGGGATGGACGACATGCCTTTCAGACAGACACTCACCATCTTAATGGGTGCATGGCTGAGGTCAGCATCTGTCACAGGGGTATCATCACTCTCCATCACATAGATGCCCTTCCGGGACAGGGCCTGGATGACAGACTGGTGTCCTTGTAAGGTGGCCACCTGGTCCCCTTTCAGGATGAGGCTGCAGACACGGCAATACAGCTCACTGGAGAGAAGCAGCTTGATGACAGGTGGCTTAATGTGTTCCTGCTCATACTGGTCGATGTAGAAAGGGTCTCTGAGATCCTCAGGGATGTTGTCTAAGATAGGAGAGAGCACCAGCTAAGTGGATATGCGCATTTCAGTCTTGACCATCACCAACAGGATGAGAAGCACCTTTCAAGCACAAACCCACCAACCTGGTGACAACACACAAAGGTCCAAGACCAACTGAGAGCCTTATCACTGACAGAGGCAATAGGAATAATTTTACAACTGCTACCACCACCTAAAGTCACAATGTAAGACGCAAGCATTAAAGCCCTGGGATACCTGTGGGGCCAAAAGGAAACCAGGATGCCATATGGCCTGTGATGATGCAGTATCTGGTGACACTGTTAGGAGGGGGCTGCAGGTACAGTTGCATTAGTTGTGGGGAGGAAGCACTGCTTGTCCTCTTTCCAATGTCAGGATCAGAGGTAACAGGCTCAACAGCCTCATCCTTATGGAAGAGAGTCAGATCTGGTGGAACTATAACCATGACAGGAAAATGGAAACCAACATTTACTCATCTTTGTTTCAGGGGCGTTAACCCTTCTACCTGGACCGTACTACTTAATCATCACCACAATTCTACTCAGTCAGAACTCACATTACAGATAAGAACACTGAGGCACAGAAAAAGGATGCACATGCCCAACGTCACAGGAGGCTGGAACCAGCTGCACTCTGATCTCTGTGCATTCACTGTCTGCAGTACACACACCACTGTGGAGCCACATGTCTTACCACTGGTTCTACTGTGCCCTCTGAGGTACCCTCCTTGCACCTCAATATCAATAGCTGTCCACTGTGGAAAATTCAAAGTCCCAAAGAAGAATCTCACTCCTTTACCCAATACCCCAGACCTTTCAGTATCTTAGTATCCTCAACTGCATGGAGCAGACTAGTCCACTTGGACCATCCCCACCTCCAGAAGCGTTTAAAAAGCTACAATCATCAAGAAGGGCTGCTGAATAAAACCTGCTAACAGCTGGGCTGGAGAGATGGCTCAGTGGTTAAGAACACTGGTTGTTCTTACAGAAGACCTGGGTTCAAATCCCAGCACCCATATGGCAGCTAACTGTCCGTAACTCCAGTTCCAGGGGATCTGACAGCCTCTTGTCTTCTGTGAGCATTGTACAACACGGGTGTACTTACCTACATGCAGGCATAACACTCATACACATAAAGCAAAAATAATAAAATATTAAAAAAAAAAAAAAAAAAAACCTGCTGACTGGTAGAAACACACTAGAGGGTGCCACTTCACCCCACTACCATTGGACATCCAAGTTCCTCGCCCTGTGTCAAGCCCAGACACTGACACCACTGTGGGAAAGAGCCAACTCTTCAGAGGACCCTGGGGGGCGGGGGGGCAGCACCCTCCTTGTCCTTTTGTTTCTCATAGGTACTATTCTCTGAGAACCAAGTCTGTCTGATTACAAGTCTCTGGATCCTTGTCATTGCCCTACATTTTTTAAAAAAATTTCACCTATTATTGTACATATGTATGGGGGCAGGGGGGGAGACACATGCCACAGTGCACATGTGAGGTCAGTGGACAACTCTGTGGAGTTGGTTCTCTCATTCCACCTTTGTGTGGGTTCCAGGGCTTGAACTTGGGTTGTCAGGCTTAATGACAAACACCTTTAGCCACTCAGCCATCTCACTAACCCTGCCCCACAATCCCAACAGTTTATTTTTGATTCTTATTTCTAAACAGCATGGCCAGAGTTTACATAGCACTTTAGTTTTGAAGCACTGTTGTGCGCATAAAATCTGGTCACTACAGCAACCTGACTGGTGCACAGGCTCTGGAAGGCTGGATGTGCTCCACCCAGGCTTAGTGCATGTCACCTCCACACTTGATGACCACATCCAGTAGCCTCATATTTTGAAGCCATCTACAGTTTCAGTAGCAAAAGGACAGGCCCTGTGTGTTACACACGGGAAGGCCTCTGCTTGTCTGGTCAGATGGCTAAGGAAAGAGCTTCTGTAGTGCCTGTGAGCAGGACAAAAGGAGAGGAGAGGCACAGCTGGGAGGCCACAGAGCACACCTGTAGAGACCAGGAGATCTGGTTCGGAACCAAAGTCAGGGAAAGCTCTAAGCTGGGGAGCCCACAATCCAAGTGCATCCTGCTACAGGTGAAGGAGACCAGAGTCACCTTAACCTCACTTTTACTCAAAGGACCACCAGCAGCTGCCTAGCAGTCCAGGCTCCTGGCAAGAGGCACCCTTCACCTGGTTTCCAGGACATACCCCGAAACCTCAGGCTCTGTCCAGTTCTCTTTTTTTCGGTCTTTTTGAGACAGGGTCTCCCTGTAGCCCCAGCTGTCCTAGATTCACTATGGAGACCAGGCTGTCCTCAAACTCACAGAGATCCGCCTGCCTCTGTTGGGATTATTAAAGGCATGCGCTACCACGCGGCCAGTTCCTTCTTATGTCTAAAAACTGCAAGAGCACATTCTACTTCACCCCAGGGACCACACCCTGTTACTTCCTGTGACATCCAGACTCAAAAGATCAAGCATGTATGGTTACCCCATACATTCTAGCCTCAGTCACCCCCGGAATGACCTATGTGACATCTCCATGTGATACATAGAGCACCTAGAGCCACAATGACTGGCCACTTCTCACCTGGATGACTGGGCAGTCTCCTGTCTAAGAGAACACAAACAGCACAGACTAGGAGAGCCTCACAGGGTCTCTGATCTGCTCCAAGGGAGACCAGGAGATGATGGGACACAACACAGGCACAGAGAGCGCTGGCCTTCGACAGAGGCAAGGAAGCCCTCGGGTGGAGGACGGAGTACACATAGTACAAAAACACATGCAGCCAGACCTCAAGGCCAGGTAGGAATTTTCCCTGGGTCACTTGCAAACAGTCAGCTTGAAGCGGTACATGTTATCAGCACTTTGGATCCTATACAAACAAGAACCTGTGAGCAATTACAATATACATTCCAGAGTCATGACAAGGAGCCAGGGCAATGCTCTAGGCTAGACGACAGCCCCAGATCCAGCCAAGTCCAGCACAGCCTGCAAGCTCCCTCCACTCCAGTCAGAATCTGCCATGGCCCGCTCTGCAATGGGAGCCTCTTCTTCCTGGCCCTCTAGGGCAGCAACTGCCCACAGAGCCTCACTCCTCCCAGTCCACCAGGACAGTGACTGTTCCTAGACAGCCATCTCTAATGTGCTTCTAATATCTAGCAGTTGATAGCTGCTGTTAGAGCAGAGCATCCTAAATGCCTCCGACTCTATTTCAGGTGACTCACTTCTCACTTCTACAAACCACTAAGAAAATTTTTTACAATCATCTACTCAACAATTACTGAGCACCTACAAGCAATGCATGAACACACGGTAAGACAAAAAATTTCCAGCAGGCAACATCCACATGGCAGAGTATCACATAGGAGTGTGCGCAGGGGCCCAGCATTCGTGGAAGGGGAAAGCACGAACACAAGAATGATCTTTATCAGACAACATTAAGAAACAACAGTCAGAACTGCATAGGAAAAACAAGTGTGGTGTTTCACTAACTCATTCAGCAGGTCCAGACTAAGCACATGCTACACGCCTGCCTTTAGTGGGGCTGTCAGGGCAGCGGGCAGGCTTACAAACTCTGGGACAGAGAACAAGGGATAGACTAGACCAGGCTGGGTCAGGAGGTAAGGAAGGGTGAAGACCAAGGAGATACGATCTGCTTCTGCTCCCAGCATACAGAGGAGAGGAAAGGAGGACAAGCCTGGAAACCAGTCAACTTAGGACAAGACAGCACGGGACCAGAGCCCAAGAGATGACAATGGTGGGAAGAGGAGCTTTGCTGGACACGTGGCTAAAGGTGGCTGTGTGCCCACGAGAGGCAGGAAAGGGGCTCAGACATATGTGAGAAAGACAGTATTTGCATTTGATATACAAACATGAAAAACCAGTGTCCAGAAAGGGCAGAGTGAGAATGGAAGCTGGGCCAGAATGGAGGCCAGTGGGACAGCCAGTGCTGGGCAGGCAAGGAAGGCAAGCCAAAGCAACTGAGTGGTAGACAAGGGAGGTTGGTAACTGTAGAGCCACCCAGACACACCAGAGAGAGCCACCAAAACCAACACACCCAGCACCAGCAGGACAGGCACACTAAGGGAAAGAAGGTCTCACAGCTCTCAATGCAGTGTAGCCTTAGGCACAGGCTGGGCTTCTCCTTCTAGTCAGAGGCCAGGAAGGGAAGATTCCTGAGGGAAGGGATGTCAGGTTGGTATGCAATGTGTCCTGGTCACCTTAACAGACCTGTTTGTTAAAATCCATTGCAGTCAGCATGGCAATAACTAAGGGAGAGCTACGACACAGCAGCAAGCCATGGAGCCAGGCTGTGGTGCACATGGGGGAGACTGAGCAGCAAGAATCATGGTGAGTTCAAGGCCAGCTCAGGAAGGCTGGCAAATCCTAAACAGAACAAACTCAAAGAAAGCCAAGTTCAGGCACTTCACAAGCAAGCTGCAGGAAGCCAGAGGCAAAGACCTGAACTATCATACCAGCAAGACTAGATGACAGAGGGAGGGAGAAAAGGGGGGGGGGACGAGGAGGGGAAAAGAGAATAAAAAGAGTAAGAATTTTGGCAGAAATGTGAAAGCTATTTAAAAAAAAAAAAAAAGAGGGCCAGGCCTGGGGGCGCACACCTTTACTCCCAGCATTTGGGAGGCAGAGGCAGGTGGATCTCTGGGAGTTTAAGGTCAGTCTGTTCTACGTAGGGAGTTTCAGGCCAGCTGGGGCTACAAAGAGACCCTGTCTCAAAAAGACCAAAAAATAAACAAACAAACAAACAAACAAATAAATAAATAAATAAATAAAAGAATGGGCCAGGCCTGGTGGCGCACACCTTTACTCCCAGCATTTGGGAGGCAGAGGCAGGTGGATCTCTGGGAGTTTAAGGTCAGTCTGTTCTACGTAGGGAGTTTCAGGCCAGCTGGGGCTACAAAGAGACCCTGTCTCAAAAAGACCAAAAAATAAACAAACAAACAAACAAACAAATAAATAAATAAATAAATAAAAGAATGACAGATTATAGAAAAAACGGAATAGCCAGGCATGGTGGCATATGCCTTTAATCCCGGCACTTGGGAGACAGGCGGGCAGATCTCTGTTACAGTGAGGCCAGCCTGGTCTCCATAGCAAGTTCCAGGCCATCTGTGGCTACAAGGAGACCCTGTCTCAAAAAGACCAAAAAAAAGAACAAAATATTTTATTTGTTATTTTTATTTTATGTGTATGCATGTATTGCCTGCATTTAGGTAAGTGCACCCGTGTCGTGCAATGCCCACGGAGGACAGAAGAGGCCGGTGGACCCCCTGGGACTGGAGCTATGGACAGTTGTTGGCTGCCATGTGGGTGCTGGGATTCACGGGTCTTCTGCAAGAACAACCAGTGTTCTTAACCGCTGAGCCATCTCTCCAGCCCCAAAATAGAAATTTTAAAACATAAATAATTCAGAGGCTGAACTCAGTTTCATAAAAAGCAGATTAGGGTCAGATTGTTGAGAGATGAAGACTGAGTAGAAAGAGGGTCCATAATGAAGAACGGGGAGGCCCATGAGCAGAGGGCAAGAGGCAAAACCACAGAAAGGAACTGCAGGTCCAGAGGAGGGGAGAGCATGGCCGACAGCATTCAAGCAGACAGTGCAGAGTTCTCCAATATTTCTAAAATTCATGAAATCACTAAAATGCCAGCAGGACTAAGAAAGGAAACCCACAACACAGAGTACCACAGTAACACTGATCAATACAAAGGCAAAGACGTTTTTCCAAGTGGCCAGAAGGTTTCTGAGCAGGCCGAGGCCAACAGACCATCTGCTTGTCCTTTTGTGTACAGTGCAACTACAAATCTTGGACTAAGAAAAGCAGGAAGACACTAAAAGAAGGCCGGATGTGGTGGCACACGACTTTAGCCCCAGCACTCCTTGGAGGCAGAGGCAGGTGAATCTCTGTGAGATCGAGGCCAACCTGGTTTCCATAGTAAGTTCCAGGCCAGCTGAGGCTACAGAGAGAACATGTCTTCAAAAAAAAAAAAATAAACCACCTTCAAATTCATTGAAGTCAGTCGAGTTCACACACCAAGACCTAGTCAAGAAAGAGAGCCAGGTGTGGTGGCACACACCTTTAATCCCAGCACTTGGGAGGCAGAGGTAGGCAGATCTCTGTGAGTTCAAGGCCAGCCTGGTCTACATAGTGATTTCCAGGCCAGCTGGAGCTACAGGGAGACCCTGTCTCAAAAATACCACCCCCCCCCCAAAAAAAAGGGGAGAGAAAGAGACAGAGAGAGGAAAGATAGAAGAACAAATTTTTAAAAAGCAGAAAAAGACATACCATGGCTGGGTACTGATACAGCTCAGAGGTAGGATGCCTGCCTAGCGTGTACAAGGCCCTACGTTCAATCCCCAGCACTGGTGGAAAACAAAAACAAGACCAAACGACATACCGTGTAAATAGTATTCAGAAAAAGCAGAAGTGTTTCCAGAACTTGAAGTCTACTGCTGACTGCTGGATCAAAAAACTGGGCAACAGGAAGTATAAGTTTTAGGCAGAACTGAGAAAGGGGGCAGGGGGGATGTGTTTCTCAGCTTCCCCACAGCCATATACAGTTTACAGGAAAGACAGGCCAAACCAGGAGCATTAGTTCTATGCTCCACCATCAGAGCTGGGAGACCAACCCTTCCTGGACAGCTCCCACCTCCACAGATCTGCTTCTGGCTGCTCATCCCTGGCAGCCAAGGGACTTGCTGAACAATCTCAGGTCTTTGGGTTGCTGTTACACTATTAGAAAAAGTTATAGTGCCTTCCATCCTTATCTGCTGGGACAGGTTCCCAAACCCCAGGCATAACAGAAACCGGGAGTAGTAAAGACCCTACATACACTGTTTTTTCCTATGCACCAGTCATAACTATCTTAAAGTTCAACTTAGAATAAAACACTTATAAGACCCCAGTGAGGACAGTGTGTAATTTCATCATGCTATTCAAAATGGCAGGCAATTTAAAACATAAGAATTATTTATTTCTGAGATTTCCCATTTAATATTTTCAGACTACAGTTGACCGTGGGTAACTGAAACTGCACCAAGTGAAAGCACGGGTAAGTGGGGAACTATGGTATGACAGCGGACACAGTAGAAAGAAACACTAAGACAAAGAAAGAGCGAGCCCTCAGACCCTAATGAACACACTAACTACAGACTCAGACTACACGAACCTTCTGACAGCCAAAAGCAAAGCAGACTAATAATCCACTATCCATAATGAAGACTCTGACCCTGCATATCAGCAACTGACAGGACTCTACTAGACACAGCCAGCAAGGACACCAATGGCCAGGAGAGCCCACCTGCTTACCAAGAGCAGAACACTCATACCCCAGTGCCCGTTGATAGAACCTGAGTCCACCCTGCTCACACTCTACAGAAGCCCAGGAGATAGCGGTTGGTGGAAAGAAACAGATTTATTTATTGAAGCTGGTCCTAGGGAAGATGGAGGAGACCTCCCAACTCAAATCTCCTCCATTTTTGAGGATTCAGGAGTATAAAGAGATTTAATGGGACACAAGGGTACGGTACAGAGTGACACAGGTAGAAAATCCCCAGGTTGGGTGAATTTTCCTTCAGATCTTCCTGAGAGTTCATCTGGATCTTGGACGTCTTGTGCCAGGACTGGCATTGTCTTCTTAGATAAACCAATTCACATGAACATGGGGACAGAAGGAAGGTACCACTGCAAAGGACGGATGTTAGTATCAAAAGGACTGGGAAGAAAACTAAAGCCTCCAATTCACCATTTCACATCCCAATTATCCCAAATAACCAGCTTTATTAGCTCATTCAGGATGCTGTTCTATACCTCCACGATTACCAAATGAACATGGTTCCCACCTGCACTGTTACATCCCACTGGCAACCTTTATTCCATCCCATGGGTTGTGGGCAACATCTCTGTTCTGACTGCTTCTTGCTGAGTGGGATGGAGCTGGGGATTTTGAAATGGAAGGTATTGCCACGGTGTGCTATAAATAGGTCATATGGGAACTGCAGTGGACCCGAACCTCCGGCAGGTGGTTAAAGCCAAAGGCCTTTTCAGACAAAAGGACCAAGGAGGGGTGGAAGGCGATAGGAAGGGAGGAGCAGGAAGCTGTTTTAAATGACCCTGTTACATTCCCACTGAATAATCACCAAAATAAACTGTATTCTAGGCCCCAGCTTCTGAAACTATAGGTCTTGACCCCTCAGGGGTAGCAATAACTGAATGTGGGGGCAAAAAAAAAAAAAATCTGGCAACAGTGAAAAGTTTCTTTTAACTCAAAATCAGGATCATCATGAACCCAAGTTACGTCTAGCAGCACTTACCACGCTGTGTTGCAAGACTTCAGCACGACCTTGGTTCTGACATAACATGTGCACTGTGCACCCATCACACCACACAGTGCCAACAATTCTGACTGAACTCCTGGGCTCAGATTCAAGGCCACTGTGTGTCGTGCACTGCAATGTGCTTCTACTGTCCATGCAGTTTTCTGCTCTTAGAGGACAATGGTTTCCTACAGAAAACAGTATTTTCCTGCCTTCATTCCCGAGAATGTAAGTATCAAATTGATGTAATCTTTGGATTGGATGGTATTAGAGTGTTTACTTTCTGGGGGATGTGGGGGGACAGGACCTCATATAACCTAGGTTGGCCTTCAACTTGCTATGTAGTCAAGGATGACTCTGAACTCCTGATCCTCCTGCCCCCATTTCCCAAGTGCTATAATTACTGGAACATGCCACCCTGCCCAGTTTTAAAATCAAACACTGTAGGGTTTCCTACAGGCTACACAAGCACGCTACCAACTCAACTACACCCCTAGTCCTTGGATATTGGCTTTTAAAAACTGTTAAATTGCTGACTTCAGCTTGAGATTAGGACAGAAATTCCAACAATTTCTGAAATGGCCCTAAACATATTTCTGTCCCCCTGTATTACAGCTTTATGCAAAATGGAGTTCTCAGCATTGGTCATTTTAAAATTAAAATATTGACCAACTCAAAAGACACTGAAGATGCCCTACACTTTGCAATATCAAATGTTCAACCAAGATTTATTTCTTTATGTAAAATAAAGAAGCACATCCATTTCATTAGTATGAAGGTTTGTTCTTGTCTTTAAAAAATATGAGTCTGTCTATAATAGCTATTTTTAAATGCTTCCTTATGATTTATCATCAGTAATTGTCTGATTTGTATGACTATTTTATATACCCAGGGTAGTATAAAACTTTCTTGGGCAAAAGGGGTTGAGAGAGTGGGAGAAAGTTTATAAAACTCTGCTGTAGGGCTAAAGAGATGGCTCAGTAGTATGAGCACTGGTTGCTCTTGCAGAGAACCCAAGTTTGGTTCCCAGCACCCACATGGTAGTTAACAATTGTCCATAACTCCAGTTAGAGGTCCTGGCCTCCTTAGATTTGCATACACACGATACAATTATATACATGCAGGCAAACACTCTTACACATAAAATAAAAATAAATTAATTTTTTAAAATGTTAAAATCAGCTGGGCGTGGTGGTGCACGCCTTTAATCCCAGCACTCAGGAGGCAGAGGCAGGAGGATCTCTCTGAGTTCAAGGCCAGCCTGGTCTACATAGTGAGTTCCAGGACAGCTGGGGCCACAGGAAGACCCTGTCTCAAAAAGACCAAAAAAAAAAAAAGAAAAAAAAGTTAAAATCCTGTTCTAGGTTCTAACATAAACTTTAACAGCTTAAAAGAACATAAATCAGAATGTTATTTTATCACAATGAAATTATACAAAAAATAATTTGTTTTAAAAAATAAGATCTCCCCGGGTGTGGTAACACATGCCTTTAATCCCAGCACTCAGGAGGCAGAGGCAAGCGATCTCTGTGAGATCAAGGCCAGCTTGGTCCACAAAGCAAGTTCCAGGACAGCTGGGTCAACAGGGAGACCCTGCCTCATAAGACCGAAAAGAAAAAAGATCTCCACAAACATCTGAAATTGCATCTTGCTCAATAATCCTAAGTGCCAAGACTTCAATGCTTAAGTCTCAGTGGGTGTTAAGTGAGGGCTGGGGCTGAAGAGATGGCTCAGTGGTTAAGAGCACTGACTGCTCTTGCAGAGGACCTGGGTTCAATTCCCAGCACCCACATGGCAGCTACAAACCATACTTAACTCCAGTTCCAGGGGAATCTGATGCCCTCTTCTGACCTCTGCAGCATTGCACAACACAGGTGCACTCACATACATGTAGGCAATACACTCATACACATAAAATAAAAATAGTAAATAAATTTA
>NW_008345746.1:624080-627662 GCF_000622305.1 Nannospalax galili
ACACTGGTTGTTCTTGCAGAAGACCCTGGTTCAAATCCCAGCACCCACATGGCAGCTAACAACTGTCCGTAACTCCAGTCCCAGGGGATCCAGCAGCTTCTTTTGGCCTCCAAGGGCATTGCATGACACAAGTGCACTTATCTACATGCAGGCAATACACGCATACACATAAAAATAAATAAATAAATAAAATATTTTTTAAAAAAGAAGAGCTTTCAGAGATGATCAGGTAACCAGAGCTCTGCCTTGTGAATGGGATTAGCAACCTGATAAAGAGATCTGTGGAAATCCATCTGTCCCTCTGCCATGCGAGGACACACAGAAGACACTGTCTGTGAACCAGGACCTGAGCCTCACCACGGAGTCTGATACTGTCCTTACCTTGAACTTCAAGCCCCTAAAACTCTGAGCAATAAATCTCTGTCATTTGTAAATTACCCAGGCTATAGTATTTTTAACAGCAATCCAAATGGAGTGAGGCATGAGGTTAAAGAGGAAGCATCAAAGGAAATTTTTCCTAAATACACAGAAGATAAAAATGAAAGCATCTGGGGCTAGAGAAGTGGCTAAGTGGTTAGAAGCACTGGCTGCTCTTGCAGAGGACTTGGGTTCCATTCCCAGCGCCAACATGGCAGCTAATAACCATCTGTAACTCCAGTTCTGGGGGATCCAACACCAACTTCTGACCTCCGAGGTCACTGCATAACAGGGGTGCACTTACATACATGCGGGCAATATGACAAAATAAAAACAATAAGTAATTTTTTTAAAAAGAAGTTACCATTGGGAAACAGTAAAGACACCTAAGACCTCTGTAGTATGTCTTAGAACTACATGCTAATATCCAACTATCATGCTGGGCGTGGTGGCACACGCCTTTAATCCCAGCGCTCAGAAGGCAGAGGCAGGCGAATCTCTGAGAGTTTGAGGCCAGCCTGGTCTACATAGCAAGTTCCAGACCAGCTAGGACTACAGGGAGACCTTGTCTCAATAAGACAAACACACACACACACACACACACACACACACACACACACATAAAATCTCAAAATAATTTAATTTTCTTAAATTGCCCAAGATTTTCAAAGCTATTTCATGGGAAGAAATTCAAATGGACAGGTTTATTTTAAAAGGCTCCTCATCATTAGTCATCAGGGAATGCACAGCAAACCACACAATACACCCACTTGACTGGTTAAAATATAAAGACTGACAAGTGCTGACACGAAGGCAGAGCAGCTGGAGCGCTCATATAGTGCTCATGGGAAATACTGACTCAGCCACCCTGGAAAACAACAGGGCACTCTCTGATAGGTTAAACAAGTATTTACCTCGGAGCCTACTGGTCCTACACCTAACTATCTAAGATAAACTGTCTGCACAAATGAATGTTCATATTAAGTTAATTCATCAAAGCCCGAAACCAGAAACTACCCAAACAACATCCCACCAGATGAATGGGCCATGCAACAGAACACCTTACACATGGATGAACTGCGAAGGTACTGTGCAGAGTAGAGGGACTGGACAGGACTCACAGACTCCGGAAGAACAGCATGCTCTCCACTGCCGTGGCCACAGCAGTGTGCCTTTCCTTTAAAGGCACATAACTAGGTGCTTCAATGTGTCTTATTGTGCATCAATTAGCCTTCAGTAAAGATGGCTTTCTCTGTGCCCTGGCAGACCCTAAAACACTCAGATTTCAGATTTCTTCCCTCCTCAGAAACCTTGGACAGCTTTCTCATTGTACAGAGTAAGCCCTTATGAGGGTTCATCAAGTTATCAGTCACTTAAGACATCCCAAGATCTGAACTCAGCCCTCTGTCCAATCTAATCTCAGCTTCAACTGCCACTAGTCTAAGCTAGTGAGCAAGACACACCCACACTGGCTCCATTCCCTTTTCCTATTCTTGCCTGGACCACATACTTCCTTTGGGGGCATCCAGACCCTCTCAAAGGAGAGTCTCTCCCTCCTCACCTGGCCTGCTCCCCTGTAAAGGAGACGCCACCTGGGCTCTCAGACATCTTTTGTGTGTGGCCTGCAGAGCTCCCCGCAGTTTCCACAAGTGTGTGACGGAACTGAACTGATACACCTTCAATTTTGACTGGCTAAATATGGAGCAACTGGGCAATACCTGCTCAAAGCACCTTCCCAGGCTCTCAGCACACCATCTCCCACTCACAAATCTTCCCAGGCACACACATCCAAGAATCCCCAATGGCACCATGAACACTGTAAACAATCTGGCCCCAGACTACTTCCAAACTAATCACCTGCTATTTCAGTCCACACACCTCAACAAGGCTAATCTACTTAGCGTCCAACACTTAGCTGTGCATGGTGCTAGAGTCAGATATCCTCCCCTCTACTCTTGGGGGCTACCCAGGCCTAAGCCACCCCTCAAACCCATCCACTTTTGTTCTCTAAGACAGGGGCTCTCACTGACCCGGAGCATAGGAGTAGGTCAGGTTGACAAGTCCCAGGATTTGCCTGTCTCTATCTTCTCAGTGTGAGATTATAAAACACCATGTTTAAATTTTAAAAATTTTTTAGAAGTTACACTTATTTATTTTTATGTGTGTGGACACACATACGCTACAGCACATGCAGAGGTCAGAGGATAACTTGTAGCAGTCAGTTCTCTCTTTCCACAACATGAGACTTGGGAATCACAGTCAGGTTGTCAGGCTTGGCAGCAAGTGATTTTTTATCTGCTGAGCCATCTCATCAGCCCTAACCTTAACTTACTTTCTGTGGGTTCTGGGATTCCAACACAGGTCTTCATGTTTGCTTAACAAGCACTTCACCAACTTGAGCCACCTCCGCAGACACATATCCGGCAAGCACTTTACTGACTGAGCTATCTCCCAGCCCTTGCACAATCATCTTGAACAATTCTCTTATCCCTATCTCCTCCATGGATGCCCATATTTCAAATGATCAACAGAGCAAATGGCATCACTTAACTTCTCCTTCCACAGTTCTTATCAATGCAAAAAACAATCATGCATGCAGCAGCCAATGGATGGATGTACTGGTTCCATCCAGTCATCATAAGACAAAATGAAAACTGAGAGTCAAGCATAGTGGCACATGCCTTTAATCCTCATTCAAGGGGTGGGGGGAGAGGCAAGCACAGCTCTGTAAGTTTGAGGCCAGCCTGGTCTACACATGAATTCCAGGCCAGCCAAGGCTACATAGGGAGATCCTGTCCAAAAAAAAAAGGATGGAGAGATGGCTCAGCAGTTAAGGGTACTAACCGCTCATGCAGAGGACCCAGGTTCAATTACCAGCACCCACATGGTGGCTAACAACCATCCAATCCAGTTCAAGGGGATCAGATCCCCTCTTCTGACTTCCACAGACACTGCATGACATGTGGGTACACTTACATGCAGGCAATACACTCATACACATAAAATAAAAATAATAAATTAGCTGGGCGTGGTGGCACTCACCTTTAATCCCAGCACTCGGGAGGCAGAGGCAAGTGGATCTCTATGAGTTCAAGGCCAGCCTGGTCTACACAGTGAGTTCCATGACAGCTGGGGCTACAGGGAGACCCTGCCTCAAAAAGACCA
>NW_008345746.1:627927-632450 GCF_000622305.1 Nannospalax galili
TGGCCTTGAGCTCACAGAGATCCGCCTGCCTCTGCCTCCTGAGTGCTGGGATTAAAGGCGTGCGCCACCATGCCTGGCCATAAAAATTTTTTAATTAAGAAAAAAGGAAACAGCAGGAGGAGCTAAAGAGATGGCTCAGAGGTTAAGAGCACTGGAGGCTCTTAAAGGGGACCTGGGTTCGGTTCACAGGACCCACACTGTCCATAACTCCAGTTCCAAGGGATCAAATACCCTCTTCTGGCCTCCACAGGCATTTCATGACACAGGTGCACTTACTTATATACAGGCAAAACACTCATACACATAAATTAATTTTAGCTGGGCCTGGTGGCATACCTTTAATCCCAGCTGTCAGGAGGCAAAGGCAGGCAATCTCTGAATTCAAGACCAGTCTGGTCTACATAGTGAGTTCCAGGCCAGCTGGGGCTACAGAGAGACCCTGTCTCAAAAAGACCAAAAGATTAGAAAAGATTCTTGCTAAACTGGATACAATTGTGAAATGTAAATCAATCTATTAAATGTGACTACATGAGCGGAAAAAAAGACCAAAGAAAATTAATTATTAAAAAACAGCAGTGGAAGAAGCCTAGGAGGACAAATGTAAAGAAAGGATTGTGGGATAGCCACAATAATCCCAGAACTTGGGAGGCTAAGGCAGAGGAATGCCATGACTGAGGGGCCAGCCTGAGCTACAGACTGAGACTCTGTCTCAACCATCCCTGCTTACAAAAATAAAGAAAATATTAAGGGCATTTTGAAGAATGTATGCCCCAAGTCAACATCATGAAATAAAACAGTAGCTAACCCTTTTGAGGGGCAAACAAAAGATTAGCTAATAAATTAAAAATATGGATTTTCAGCCAGGCATGGTGGCACACACCTTTAATCCCAGCACTTGGGAGGCAGAGGCAGGAGGATCTCTGTGAGTTCAAGGCCAGCCTAGTCTACATAGTGAGTTCCAGGACAGCTGGGGCTACAGGGAGACAATGACAGTGACCAAGAAAAGTGGTATAGAACACATAAAAAGGAGCACCTGTTTCTATGTGGCCATTCTAGGCAGACAGTAGTTTGATTTTAATTCAGTGCCATTGAAAGCACCCAGCTTCGGCTGAGAACGTAGCTCTGTAGAAGTGCATATGTTTAGTAAGTACCCTGATTGTTTCCACAGTACCTCAGAACTAACAAACAGGTTAACAATATTCCGTGAAATTAACCAGATGTCTTAACTAGATATGGAGATTGTTCTGTCTTCCTGCTATAATTTCTCTCCTAGAGTAAGATATTTGGAAGAGGTGGTGGGAAGTAGACGGGAGACTCAGCAGTACAAACTGCAGAAGACTCTTGTTCCATGGGCAATAAAGACACATTCTGGCAATGGGTTAAAACTAACTGCCATCATCCCAGAACTACTGAATCTGCACCTTCAGCAGAGAAGAAACCATCTACCACCCCAAATTTCTAGCCATGCCCACCCATCTTGAAAAGTACCCCAAAGTCAGCAACTGCTCCAGATGAAGCCACACCATATGTACCATGTGAAAGGGCAGTTTCTGAAATCACGCCATGGAAAGATGTGTTTCATTAAACCAAATAACTGGAGGGAGGCTGAGAAGGAAAGCAGGGTGTGCTGCAGAGAGCCACAAGACCAACAAAACATGAGGCAGGGTTGGAGTAAGGTAAAGCCTGCATTATGACTGCTCCTGCCAGTAACACTTGCTGTCTGTCCTCACTGTATGTGAGTTTTCCTACAGTAGGCAATGCCCCCAGCTTCCTGGACCTGCAGATGTATCAAGCTTGCAGCTCTGCTGTAGCTGCTCCCTTAGAAGCCACCCTGCCCTGAGTTAGAACAGAGCCCCTAGAAAGCAACCCACTAAGGGAGGCAGGGAGAGAGAATGAATACACAGCTTCTACACAGAAGTCTCATCTACACTAGCTTGCAGCAGGGCCTACCTGAGTGAATGATCATTTGCTTTGGACATTTAGGTGGTTAACAATATTCCGTGAAATTAACCAGAGTATGCATGGTCCTGGAGTAGCAACAAAACGCCTTCATCAAGCACCTCACATGTAAGGCAACAGCTGGATCCCTGCACGCATTATTATGTAAGCTCCCCTAAGCCTGGGAGATGTATTTGAATGTTCCCAACTGGTAAGAGATTCAAGAACAAAAAAAGGCAGAAGGGCCTGGTGGTGTAGGCCTGTAATCCCAGTTACTTGGGAGGATGAGGCAGCATCATGCCAATTTTAAGACCTGCCTAGACCACAGAGTTAGTTCAAGGATAGCCTGGGTACTATAGTGACAGCCTGTCTCAAAATACAAAGTAAAAAAGAGCTGGAGATATATCTCAGTGGTAGAGCACTTAAGTAGCATGTGCAAGACATGAGGTATAATCCAAATAATAAAATATTTTTAAAAATAAAAATTAAAAAAATATGAATGAATTAGAAGCAAAGACAAGGTAGCTATGGCCCCGTCCAGCACTCTACTCTACTCTACCCTTACACTTATCAGTTTACTGTAGCTTCCACATAAATGTTACCACACTCTTGCAGCCAAGCAGACATGCGTAAGTGAACAATTTTCAGCATGCCTAATGAGTTAGTCCTAAAAAATAACTAAAACTGTCAATGTAATGCAAAAGTTGCCCCAAAAAGGGGGGGGTGTGAAGGGACCTAAAACTAAAAGTACCAGACAGCCCCCAAGTGTTGGCTGTGGCAGGAGAGTGGATTAGAGCTGAAGAAAATGTTTCTTTCTGCATAACCATAAGTCCGAGGTGACCTCTGGGGCCTGTACTCACCACAGATTACAGCCTGGTGCCAGGGACACAGAATCCCAGGGCAAGTGACAATGCAGTCTAGCAGCTAGTCCAACAGTTCTGCCACGCTCTCAAGTCCTACACAGAAGGAAAACTGGTTTCACCTCTGACCTAACCAGTAAGTGTACAACAAAAAACATGGGAGACATTTTCCCCATGAACAACCCACCAAAGCTAAGTTGTCACTGAAGCATCCAGATTGAAAACATCATGCCCAGTGCACAGCAGCCTAAGCTGGAAAGTCATGGAGATTGCCAAAGACAAAGAGCCATCCCTGGCTGGGGCTGGAAAGATGGCTCAGAGGTTAAAGAGCACTAGATACTCTTACAGAGAACTGGAATTCAGTTCCCAGCACCCACACTGGCCATAGCTCCAGTTCCAAGGGATCTGACTTCCTTTTCTGTTCCCCTCAAGCACTGCCTCCACAGGTACACGCACATAAATGCAGGCACAACGCTCATACACATAAAATAAGCGGGCATGGTAGCATACTCCTTAGGAGACAAGGGCAGGGGTAGGCAGATCTCTGTGAGTTTTGAGGCCAGCCTGGTCTACACAGTGAGTTTCCAGGCCTGCTGGGACTACACAGTGAGACCCTGTCTCAAAAAAACAAAATAAAAATAGCAAATGAATGAACAAATAATTTGTTTTAAAGATTCACCCCTGGATTTCAGTAAGAGTTTTAAGGGCAGCAGAGGAGGGTGCCTATGCATCAAAATCCCTCACCACCCAGATTCCTAGAATACACAACTCCATGCTGGTAGCAGTGAATTCACACCAGTTCCTAAACCCACCAGCACAACAAAATGAAACTTCTCCAGCTAGGTCAGCTTGGTCATCTCACTGCACCTCCCAATTTTGTGAATTTATGAAATTCATAATTTGAAAAAGCAAATCTGCTCCCTTCTGAAGCTAGGTATAGAATGGAAACCTCATTAAGAACAATGAATGGGGGACTGGAGAGATGGCTCAGTGGTTAAGAACACTGGTTGTTCTTGCAGAAGACCTGGGTTTGAATCCCAGCACCCACATGGCAGCTAACAACTGTCCGTAACTCCAGGTCCAGGGGATCTGACAGCCTCTTCTGACCGCCACAGGCATTGCACGACACGGGTGCACTCACCTACATGCAGGCAACACACGCAGACACATAAAATAACGAATTTTAAAAAAAGAACAACGAAGGAAACAGACCTCCCAGTCCCCACATGGCGAGCAATCTGGAACAGCATGGCGGGGTCACCTAGGCTCAGATCCCACAATGGCAGCCTGCTCTTCCTCCCAAATCTTCAAATACCTACTCATAATAATAATTCTAAAACCTTAAAGCCCTTATTGATATCAGAAGTTTGGTCCATTATCTGAGAGGGCAACAAGAGCAATCTGGTATTACAGTAAATCCAGACTAAGCCAGTGTCAACACTGAGAGAGGAAAATGGATCTCTACACACTACAAATCCCAAGTGGAATGTTAAGGCTAAACACAACTACATAAACACACACTCTGCTACAGACACTAGACAGTAAGTAATGAAGTCAGGCGTGGTGGCGCACGCCTTTAGTCCCAGCCCTTGAGAGGCAGAGGCAGGTGGATCTCTGTGAGTTCAAGGCCAGCCTGGTCTACATAGTGAGTTCCAGGCCAGGCCAGTTGGGGAGACCCTGTCTCAAAAAGACCAAAAAAGAAAGGGAGGGAGGAAGGGGGAAGGG
>NW_008345746.1:632597-635652 GCF_000622305.1 Nannospalax galili
GGAGGGGGGAGGAAGGAAGGAAAGTAAAATAATAGCAGTGCTTTTTGAGTCCAACATGTATGTACCAGCAGAGCCTAGGCTATTCCTACATGGACAACCTTAAAAACAGAAAAACACACGTAAGGAGGATAGGGATGCAAATCAGCAAAAGTACTTGCCCAGCAAGGTCTTGGGTTCCATCCCCAGCAAAGGCGGGGAAAGACCAAACACAGGAGTGAACGCTTCTACACAGGCCTAGGAGCTGTGCCCAAGAATGTGCCCTGTTTAACAGCAAAAATCTGGAAGCCAGACAGCACCTGTGTAGTGCAATGGCATACAGCAGACAGGTCACGGTGAAATACTGCACAGCAGGGGAAAAGAATGCTGGGAGCTAGGATGAAGCAGGAGGAGCCCAAGAATATATAACATACAGAAAGCCTCAAAAGACAGCACTAAAGCCGGGTGTTTAGTACAAGAACTCAGGAGGCAAAGGTAGGCAGGTCTCTCTGTGAGATCTAGGCCAGCCTGGTCTACATAGTGAGTTCCAGGACAGCTGGGGCTGTCCTGTCTCAAAAATAAATAAATAAATAAATAATAAATAAATAAATAAATAAATAAATAAAAAGACAGGGGCTGGAGGGATAGGGCAGCCGTTAAAGGCTAAGGCTAACAACTAAAACGTTAAAGGTTCGATTCCCAGCACCTACAAATGAGTGCCATCTTTTCCACTGCCCTTTAGCAGGGCATGGTGGCGCACGCCTTTAATCCCAGCACTCGGGAGACAGAGGCAGGCGGATCTTTGTGAGTTCAAGGCCAGCCTGGTCTACATAGTGAGTTCCAGGACAGCTAGGGCTACAGGGAGACCCTGTCTCAAAAAGACAAAAAAAATAAATAAATAAAATAAAATAAAAAGACGGCATGAAGAAAGGTGTAAAAGCAAAACGAAACCCATGGCTCAGTGAGCAAGCACATACAGCTGAAATACAAAGGCCACAAAACAATGGCGAATATAAGGTGGACAGAGAGTGCCTGGCCATCAGTCACATCCGCCTTCTCCATGGGTCCCTCCTGCCTTGCCTGTGCCACTTACTGTCCACTCCAGTGTTATTAGGTGTTTGATTCAGTTTTTATCAATTGCACTCTTAAGTCCAGCAAAGCCAAGTACACAGCAGTATTTCTCCATCAGGACATAAACCCAAGTGTGACACAAGCAGTGACCAAGGACTACAAAACTGAAAACTGTAAGACAGAACTATTTCCTCACAGCTACATTCACAACACAGCATTGAGTTTAAAATACCACAGTATACTTAATCCTCGAGACTCACAAAACATGCTTGTCCTTATGACTAACAGTAGCCCTGCACAGGAACACCTACCTGCTCAGCAAGTTTTCAAAACTGGTCAACTAACCCTTTTTTGAAATGGTTATCTCTGCATCTCGGTCATTTGGCAATGTTTTTATAAGAACAAAGGCAATTTATACTCCAAATTAAGGGGATTCATTAGTATTTAACCCTTAGTTTTGTACCTGAAACAAAGCACTTGACATTAACACAAAGAGCCTGAGTCAACCTGTTACCAGCATCTGGATCTGCGAAATTCCCCCACCATGATACCAGAGCATCTTAATCCACGAAGCATATTAAACCTTATAAATGGGACTTCATCACAAGGTCACCTTGTTCTTCACAATAGAATTAACCAAAGGGGATCATAATAGTTTTTGCACAATCTGTATAACATCAAATTTACCTACTTGGAGCATTTGACAGTTCATGTTACATTACATATCAAAATTCATAACCAGCATGGCCGGGACTCTAGGGTTGTCTCCTTGGATGCAAGCCTCAAACCAGCCAGCCTTAAGGCCACTCATTCTAGGAAGTGGTCAGCCAGCCATCAGGGTCCTTCTTGAACTCAGAGTAACAAAGCACCAGGCGGCCATCCTCCACCCAACCCGAGACTCAAAAGCAAGAGCACAGTCCAGGACTGACCACAGGCGACCTTCCTGCTCACTCACCTGGGCCGCTGCCAAGACAGCAAGACACGGACAGACACCAAAAGTCAAGCGCCCTGGCCCTGTCACTGGCCTGGCTCCTAACCGTGGGCCATCTCCATAGGTGGCCCTCGCCCCAGACCCTATCCTCCGCCCGCGACATCCCATCCCTCTTGAGCCGGACCCTCCCCCGACCGTCCCCAGTCCAACCCCCTGTGGTTTCATCCTCCAGCCCTCCAGCGAGGTCACTCCCCCGACCGACCCCTCTGGTCCCACCCCCTAGCCCCGTTCATCCCCCGGTGTTCGCAAACCCCTCATTCCTTGCCCGGTTCGGTTCCGTCCATCCCCCCATGTTCTCATCCCCAGGCTCCGCCCGTTCCCCTCTGGTCCCATTCCTCGCCTTTTCATCCCCCCGCCCGGTCCGCTCCCCCCCTCTCCCCGGTGCTCACATCCCCCAGCCCTGTCCCTCCTCCGGTCCCATCCCCCGCTCTCGTTCATCCCCCGGACCCGTTAGTCTCCCGTTCCTCCCCCGGCCCTGTCTATCACCGGGTGTTCTCATCCCCCTCTGGTTCCAACCCCGAGTCCCGTCCATCCCCCCGTGTTCTCATCCCCGGCCCGTCCATCCCGTTCTGGTCCCTTCCCCCGACCCTGTCCATCTCCCGGTGTTCTCATCCCCTGACCCCTTCAGACCCCTCTGGTCCCATCCCCCGACCCTGTCTGTCCCCCTCTGGTCCCGTCCCCCGGTACCGTCCATCCCCCGGTGTTCTCATCCCCCGGCCCCCGCCCGTTCCCTCCGGGCCCACCCCCGGGCCCCGCCGCGCCCGCCCACCTAGGCCGTAGGCCTTCGCGCAGATCCACTGCAGGTTGGCGGCGATCTTAGCCCGCGCCGCGTCGTAGCGGTCCAGCGGCACCAGGTCGGCGCCCTCCGGCGGAGCCTCCATCCTCCTCCAGCCTTCGGCCGCGGCGTGACCGCCGGCGTCCACCATCTGCAGACAAAGGCCGCGACGGCCCGGCCGCAACAAAGACGCCGCCGCCCTCGCGCGCCGGCCCGCCGGGGCACACGGCCCTCGCCTCACG
>NW_008345746.1:635835-636711 GCF_000622305.1 Nannospalax galili
GGTAGGAGCGAACGCGCCGCCGCCGCGTCACGCAGGCGCACTAAGCCCCTCCCGCAGCCCCACCCTTCGCAACAGGGTCAGTATGTGGTACCGCCCTCGGCCTGCGCTCGCCCCGCCCCGCCCCCTTCCACAGTCCCGGTAGACACGCTCCTTTCACCAGCTCCGCCCCACCGCAGGCTCAGCAGACGCTCCTTCTCGTCAGCCTGAGCCCCTTCAGGCGGTGTAGACACGCCTTCCGCACTAAGCCCCTCCCGCAGCCCCACCCTTCGCAACAGGGTCAGTATGTGGTACCGCCCTCGGCCTGCGCTCGCCCCGCCCCGCCCCCTTCCACAGTCCCGGTAGACACGCTCCTTTCACCAGCTCCGCCCCACCGCAGGCTCAGCAGACGCTCCTTCTCGTCAGCCTGAGCCCCTTCAGGCGGTGTAGACACGCCTTCGGACCCGCCCCCAGTCCGCCTCCTCAGCATTCAATAGACCCGCCCTCCATCCCAGCCACGCCTCCCTCCCCAGGCGCAATGGACACGCCTCTTCGCCCCACCCTCTTCCTCAGGCGCAGTAGACGCGCTCTCTGCCCGGGACCCTTCAGGCGCTGTAGACACGCCCTCGGCCCCGCCCCCATCCAGAAGCGCTGTAGGCACGCCCTCTCGTCCCTTAGATCTAAGATATGAGGAAATGTGTAACCTCCTGTCGATAGGAACAACCCACTTCAGGATTGTTTCTCGTGGAAAAAGGACGTTTCTCTTGCATTGTTTTCAGACCTAATTGGTTATAAGAAAAACCAAAGGCCATTGCACAATGCTGGAGGGCAATTATTTCAATTAAAATTTCAAAGTTATTGTTAAAATTCGTCATTTATTTAAAATATACATGAATTCAA
>NW_008345746.1:637192-639508 GCF_000622305.1 Nannospalax galili
TCCGCTGGAGCAGTGGGCACGCCCCTCACGTCAGCCCCATCCTCTCCAGGCGCTGTGGACACGCCCCTCCTTCCAGCCACGCCTCCCTCCGGGTGCAATTACAGCCGCCCTCGGCCCCGCCCCCTGCTCAAGTCTTGCGCAGGCGCAAGCTTCGAAGCCGGCGCAGTCAGTGGATGGACCTGGCCGGTTGCTGCCGTAGGTTCTCGGCTCCCTCTGACCGGTTCCTCGGGTCGGCACGCCTCTGCGCCTGCGGACCGCCGACCTCGAGAGCCCACGGCGGGGCAAGCGGAGTGCACGGGGCTGGGGTGCGGCAGGCATCGGGGACGTCCTCGCAACGCTCGGAGCCCAGGTTCGAGGTCCGGGGGTGCATGCCTAGGACTTCCCGGAGAGCACCGGGACTGGCCATGCCCCCTGTCCGGAGCTTCAGGGTGCTTAGCCCTGGCTGAGTCCCGCTACCCAGAAAGATGGAGGGACGTGAAGTGTACCCGGCCCCTCTAGGGAGAGAGAGAGTGCCTGCGGTCACAGCCAAGTAGCTGAGGCTAGGCTTGGAGGCCCTGGAGATCTGGAGGCAGGAGGATCTGGAGTTCAAGGCCAGGGTCAGCTACCTGAAACAGCACCCGGTTTCAGACAACAAAACGGGCTAGAGCGACGGCTCCGCGGTTAAGAGCACTGGCCGCTCTTGCAGAGGACCCGGGTTCGATTCCCAGAACCCACAAGGCAGCTAGCAAGTCCAGTTCCAGGGGATCCGACGCACTTTTCTGACATCATTGTGCATTGCACGCACGACTGCACTTACATACACACAGGCAATACACGCATACACAAAAAATAAAAATAAATAACAAAGCAGAGGGAGGGCGGGAGGGCCTGCTGTGCGGCCGTCTGGGAAGCACTGAGCTGGGCTGGGTAGGGCTGCAGCAGGCCGACCCAAGCACCAGTGTGTAAGAAACAGCGAGGTCACTGGGTCCAGAGCTAGGGAGCCGGTCAGAAAGGCGGGAGGGCAGCAGAACTTGGCCCGAGGGGGTTGCCCGATGGTGCCAGGCAGGTAGCAGGGCAAGGCTGACCATGCTGGGGAAAGGGGCCAGGGATGGTCTGGTGTCCTGGTCCTGTGTTCTGCAGAGGTACTACAGTTAGACAGGAGGCAGCCTGGAACGGTGGTCTGGGCTGCAGAGGTGGAATGTAGGTCCAGAAGCACTCTCTGCCCCCTTGAGAGACATCCGGTGTGGGGGCAGGGATATAAACAGGAAGAGGGCTGGGGACAGTCACTGGGTTTGACCCAGGCAGAGGCATCAGGGCTGCAGAGGGGTCATTGGTGACACTGGGTCACAGTAGGTAACAAACAGGTACACCCACATGGCAGCTAACAACTGTCCATAACTCCAGTTCCAGGGGTTCCAAAGCCTACTTCTGTCCTCCAAGAGCATTGCACAACACGGGTGCACCAACATACAATACATTAAAAAAAAACAAGCAAAAATTTTAAAAAGAGCACTGGCTGCTCTTGCAGAGGACCCCGGGTTTGATTCCCAGCACCCACATGGCAGCTAACAACTATCTGTAACTCCAGTTCCAAGGGAATCCAATGCCCTCTTCTGGCCTCCATGGCCATTGCATGACACAGGTGCATTTACCCACTCAAACATATAAAATAAAAATAATAAAAATTTTTTTAAGAAGAAGCCTGTCAGACCCCACCCGATGGACTTGAACCAGTGTCCAGTCTACAAAGAGGAGGGTCAACTCAGAGGAAACACTTCTCCATGCTTCCAAGTGAAGCCAGCCACGGTCCAGCAGAACCTTTGACTTATCACATAGATGGAACTGGTAAAAGAAAGGAGCCAGGGGCTCTCCCAAGCCCATGTGACCCTGGAGGAACAGATCCTCAAATGACCTTGAGTGTAAATATAAATTGATTTATTTGGGCCAACTGTGTGGTCTTAAACACCCAAAAGGAAAGTATAACCAAAGAGTAAAGTCATCAGTGTATTTCTTTAAGAATTCAAGGGATTACACTTCTCAGAGCTTAAGCTTAAGTCCATCTAAAAAGCTATTTAAACAATTATTTCTCCTTAATGATTTTGTACTGAATCAGAAAGTGCTGCTCAGATGTAAGACTTCAAATCTTGGTCTCCAATACTGTAGTGCCCACCTGTAGCTAAGGGAGACAACCAGCTATTGTTCTAAAATGATGGATAAATTTGTTTTCTCCCCCTATCTAGAAGCATTTGAGAGGGAACTGACACTGATTCTAACCACTCCAACAGCTATCAAAATGTCTGAAAGCAAATCCTGAATCCATCACTCTAGAGTCCAGCC
>NW_008345746.1:639595-658304 GCF_000622305.1 Nannospalax galili
AATATGCCCTGTTCTGACTTTTTCTAGTTCCCTGTCTAGAACTTGTAAAACTAATTACTCTTGCCTTTACTTCTTCACATCTCCTATTCACGATTCAAGGACTTTCTTTTCCCCCTAGAGATAAGAGTTATGCAAGTTGGGAGTCTTTTAGATAGACCCACTGAAGGGGTACTCCAGTTGCCACACCCTGAATCCCTGTTCACCATGGAAGAAGCCAGAGCCGTCTGCATCCCGAATCCCTATCTGCAAGTTGGGTAACCTCTTCAGGGGGTGGTGTGATAAGAACAGGAGGTAGGGCTGGGCGTGGTAGCACACGCCTTTAATCCCAGCACTTGGGAGGCAGAGGCAAGCTGATCTCTTGAGTTTGAGGCCAGCCTGGTCTACATGGCGAGTTCCAGGTAAGCTGGGCCTCAAAGAACAGGAGGTAGGAATTGGCTAGGCAGTTAGTGTAAAAAGACTCCAAAGAAAAGTAGCCAGTTTCTTGGCTAGAAGTCAAAATGTCCTTGGGGCTCTTAGCAACATACTCCATTCAAAAGGCCAAAAATGTCTAAAGTATTTGGGAGCTTTTATCTAATCCGTAAAAGATTTTAGGGTTACCTCTTCAGAGGGGGAATATTAGAGTAGCAAAAAGAAGAAAGAGTACATGAAGTTATCAGAATAAAGTGATGGGGAGATATGGGAGGAGATGGAGGGGAGGGAGTGGGCATCTTGGATTTGATCAAAACACCTTATATGCTATATGCCTGTATGAAATGCTCAGTAAATTTTTTTTTGCCTCCCAAGTGCTGGGATTAAAGGTGTACACTACCATGCCTGGCCTAGTAAATTATTTTTAAAAAATTTTTAAAATGTGGAAAGAAAAAAAAAAAGTCTGCCAGGAGTCACTCTTAAGAGATACAGCACAAATATAGTTAAATTTGAAAAGACAAGTTTAACTTTTTTATTAACTTTCTATTTTTAATTCTGATTCTATGAAGTCCAAGAGCATGTGTTTGGTTTTCCCAGAACACAGACAAGCAAGGCATCTGTTAGTAAGTGCCACAGACAGTGCAGCATCACAGTGACCTTTTATCTACGTCATGTTCACTCCACCCAGGGACTCTGTCCTCCACGCCATCCAGCTATACCAAAGGCCTGGCATGGCCACCTGTGCCCAAATAAGGCTAGCAATGCAGCCAGTTGTCCCAACTGGATGTGCCAATGGGGACAGGTGTCTCAGCTGTTGCTAGAGAGTGCAGGAAGGTGGCCTTTTTAGGTGGGTTGGTAGAGTCGGGGTAATATAGGGGTGTTTCACCTGAAGAGTTTATCTCTGAAAGGCACAAAAGATGAACACTATCTAGGCTTTGCTTCCAGGCTGGGGAGGGAGCAGCTAGGATGTGGGCAACAGGCATACTTCTAGAAGCCTTTGAGGTTTTCGTTAAAAGGTGCTTATGAGCCGGGCATGGTGGCACACCCCTTTAGACCCAGCATTTGGGAGGCAGAGGCAGGCGAATCTGTGAGTTCATGGCCAGCCTGGTCTACATAGTGAGTTCCAGGCCAGCTGGGGCTACAGAGAGAACCTGTCTCAATAAGACCAAAACAACAAATGATGAGCTGGGGTTGTGTCTCAGTAGAGTGCTTCTTAGCATGCATGAGGCTCTAATTCAGTTCCCAGTAGCACATAAACCAGATGCACCCCTGTATCCTGATACTTGGGAGATGGAGGCAGGAGGATCAGATTCCTGTTTAAGGCTATCCTGGCTACATAATGAGTTTGAGGCTAGACTGGGATACATGGGACTGTCTTCGGAAGAGAGGTGAGGATTTGCTGACTTTTCACTGGCTGTGGAGAAATGAAAGGTTGGACCGTCTTCTGCTGATCTGGAGACTCAGATGCTAATATCATGGGACAGCCAGCAGGCCTGTGCTGTATGTTAGGGACAGGAATAACATCCCATGAGGGGAATCATAGACTGCACCTGGACCTGTGAGCACAGGCTCTCAGTACGGGTTTGGTTGAATCCCCATGGCTTAGGGAGCTCAGGTGGCACCTGGCATGTTTATGTGGCAACATTTGAGTTAAAACAAGGGGACTAAAACTTGGAGAGATGGATCAGTGGTTAAGAGCACTGGCTGCTCTTGCAGAGGACCCACTTTTGGTTCCCAGCACCCACATGGCAGCTTACATCCATTTGAATTCCAGCTTCAGAGAATCATCCTCTGGCCTCCACAAGTACCAGGTACACATACATACATGTAGGCAAACACTCATAAAAATAAACCTTAGCCAGGTGTGGTGGCGCACGCCTTTAATCCCAGCACTTGAGGCAGAGGCAGGCAGATCTCTGTGAGTTCGAGGCCAGCCTGGTCTACATAGTGAGTTCCAGGACAGCTGGGGCTACAGGGAGACCCTGTCTCAAAAGGACCAAATATATAAATGAATAAATAAATAAATAAAAATCTTAAAGGGAGGGCCTAGAAAGTGTCCAGACCTGAGGGGCTGGAAAGATGGCTTAGTGGTTAGGAACACTGGTTGTTCTTGCAGAAGACTTGGGTTTGAATCCCAGCACCCGCATGGCAGCTAACAACTTCCGTAACTCCAGTCCCAGGGGATCCAACAGCCTCTTCTGACCTCAGGCATTGCATGACACAGATGCATTTACCTACATGCAGGCAATACACACATACACATAAAATAAAAATAAATAAGGGCTGGAGAGTTGGCTCAGCAGTTAAGAGCACTGACTGCTCTTGCAGAGGACCCAGTTTTGATTCCCAGCACCTACATGGCAGCTACGAACTGTCCTTAACTCCAGTTCCAGGGGAATCCGAAGCCCTCTTCTGACCTCTGCGGCATTGCACAACATGGGTGCACTCACATACATGCAGGCAATACACTCGTACACATAAAAATAATAAAAGCCTGGTGTGGTGGTACATGCCTTTAATCCCAGCACTTGGGAGGCAGAGGCAGGCTGATGAGTTCAAGGCCAGCCTGGTCTACAGAGCAAGTTCCAGGCAGCTGGAGCTACAGGGAGACCCTGTCTCAGACAAAAAAATAAATAAAAATAATAAAATTTAAAAAAACAGAAGTGTCCAGACCTGATATCCTCACATCAGCTATGTGAGCTGTGATTCATGGCTCGTCCCCTCACTCTCACAGAATGGGCACATTCTCCATGTGAGGCCTGGCAAACAGCAGCCTCAGGCCACTGGCTCCATTCATGATCAAGGTCAGTTTCTCTACCCAGCTCATAAGAGGTGCAAAAGAGCAAGGGCCTGAGGTGGCTCTGATACTCTTCATGTTAGAGGAAACGCATCCTGTGACATGCACAGTCGGCCCTCATCCTCTCCAGCAATGACAGGAGCGCCCAGAAGCATTTGCAGCAGTTGGGTGAGCAGCTATGGGTGAGGATAGTGGGCATAGCACAGGTTCCTGCTGATGGACACAGGCTCACCACAGATGTCCAGGAGAAAGCAGTACAGCTTCAAAGGAGATGCTCGGCACTGAGGACCACTCCCTATCCGAAGCACTGACAGGCATGGCCGGTACATGATGGCACCAGGCCTGAAGAGCATGCCCTGCCAAACAGCATTTAGTAGTGCTTGGCCGTTCTTGGCCTTTGTATCTGGGTATGTATTTGGTGTCTCTGCAGACAGTGGGGACCTCAGAAGCACCTTGGCCTGGCATAGGTAATGGGAAGACCTCTGCATTGGGTCCTACCATCCTGGACAACAGGAAACTTCAAAGAAGCATGTCCGGAGAAAGCGCTTCAGGGAATCAGAAAACAGGCCACTGCAGAGCTCCAGAGGGCACTGAGAAGGAAAGCTTTGTAAGAGCAGTTTATCTATGGCCTGGGCCAGCTTTCTCCACCCTGGAAACTGGGAGTCTAAGAAGGGTTCTCAGAAGTGTTCTCAATACAACGTTAACACTTTGGATTGAGGCAGGAGCTCTGGCTAGCAGGAGGGTCTGTGGTCCCCTGAGGGCATCCCCCTACTCCAGGTTCACTTCTTTAGGCAGAGCTGATAGTTGAGAGGGAGGGGAGGGGAGGGCTCCTCCAGACCCCCATGCAGACCCCTGTCCCTCCATGACACTGCACAGCAAAGCCAGATATACACTGGATGTAATGGTACAAACCTGTGATCCCAGCACTTAGGAGGCTGAGGAGGGAGGATGGCATGTTCAAAGCCAGCCCCAGTTGCCTAGCAAGACCCTGTTTCAAAATAAAACCAAGGAGGACACTGGCTAGGATGTGGGTACCACTGTGTGAGTTCACATGGCCACTTGCTTCTGTGAGGGCACCAGCTCTTGCAGGTGGAAGTGTGGGTGACCACTCACCTTTCTTGCCTCAGTGGTCTTTGTAATGTAGCCTCACCCCGTTGTGTGCCTCCCCGAGGTCACCTGTACGAGTGCATGGGCTCAGTGGAAAGGTGTCCTAGCTGGCTTACGACTGCTCTGGAAAAACTGACCAAAGCAACTGGAGAAGGAAAAGGTTTATTTGGCTTACAGGTCCAGATCACAATCCATCTTTGAGAGACGCCAAGGCAGGAACCTGGAGGCAGGAGCTGAAGCAGAGACCACGGAAGAACACTGCTCACAGGCTTGCTCCTCTGGCCTGTGCTCAGCCTGCTTTCTTACACAACCCAGGACCGCCCACCCAGGGTGGCATCACCCACAGTGAGCTGGGCCCTCCCACATCACTCAGCAATCAAGAAAATGCCTCACAGACATGCCCACAAGCCAGTCCAACAGAGGCAATTCCCCAATTGAGGCTCCTTCCTATCTGTGTCAGGTTGACAGCTGTCCATTGTAAAAGGTAAATGTCAACAGGGACAGTAGCTGTTTAGGAAAACTGGAGAGTTTGGTTGAAGGATGGTGGTGATGGTTACACAGAACCAAGTGTGCTAATGGTCACTGAATTGTATGTTCCATGGTCAGGTATCAGGTGTGCCGGTGATCCTCTGTAGTTACAGGCTCAGGAGGCTGAGGCAGGAAGAGCATTTGATCCTAGGAATTAGAGGCTAGCCTGGGGCAATACAGTGAGACCCTATCTTAAAAGCAAAATGGTAAATGGTCATTTTTATGTGGTATTTTTAAATGGTTTTTTTTTTTTTTTTTTTTTTTTTTTTTTTTTTTTTTTTTTTGGTCTTTATTGAGACAAGGTCTCCCTGTAGCCCCAGCTGACCTGGAACTCACTATGTAGACCAGGCTGGCCTCAAACTCAAAAAGATCCCTCTGCCTCTGCCTCCCAAGTGCTGGGATTAAAGGCGTGTGCCACCATACCCGGCTTAAATTGTATTTTTAAAGTTTTACCAAAACTTTAAAAACGGAATGCTGGCTGGGTCAGGGGCCTGGGCCTGGGTCTAGTTCCACTCTGTTGCTGTGATAGACAGCATGACCAAAAGCAGCTTGGGGGAGGGGAGGGTTTATCTGGCTACACCTCCAGGTCACAGTCATCATTGAGGAAAGTCATTGCTGCTTGCTGGACTCACTGACATGGAGGAATGCTGCTTGAGGAATGCTGCTTGCTCGACTCGCTCACTCATGCTTACCTAGCTTTTTTATGGAGGACAGGACCACGTACCCAGGGAATGGTGCTGCCCACAGTGAGCCAGGCCCTCTTATATCGATTACCAATCAAGACACCCCTCCCCAGACATGCCCACAGGCCAATCTGATCTGGAAAACCCTTCAACTGACAGTCCTTTCTCAAGTGACTCTAGGCTGTGTCAAGTTAACAGTTAAAGCTAACTAGGACAAGCCTGTAATCCCAGCACTTGAGAGACCAAGGCGGGGAGTTGCTGTGAGTAAGGTCAGCCTGTGGGACATCGTGAAGCCTTGTCTCAAAAATAAATAATTTGAAATGTATGTGCTAAACTTAATTTTCAGGAAGTTTTCAGGTTTTCGGCTTTGATTTGCAGAACCCGGTTTTCAAATTTGAAGCTATAATATTCATTTAGATTCAGGGTTCCCATGTGACCCTGTGGCTAGTCTTGTGCACCCAGAAGCCCTTGCCAGCATCTGGGAAATGATCCTTGTCCCATAACTACTGGCCATTAGGAGAGGGTGAATCCATATGTGTGTGTGACACATCCAGAGGCAGATCCACCTGCCTCAGCCAAAGCCTGCCCAGCCCTGCATTCCAGCAGGCCCTCGGAGAGCAGGGGTTGTCATGACACTTGGAGAGTTGAACTGCTATGCAAGGGCTTCTACAGGGCACTGCAGGAACAAACAGCCTCTGTGGGGTAGCATGACTCATCAAAGGCAATACTGTGCTCTACAAGTGCTTGTGGACCCCCAGCTGCAAGCAGAAAGTTCACAGAAGACTGTCAGAGCCCTTGCCTGACCTGCACAAGGCCCTGGGTTCAACCCCTAGCACTGGGAAAAAATTGTTAGGGTAAAACAAGCTAAACTTAATGTCTTTAAAATACTGAAATTAGGTAAAAGTATGATTGTGTATAATGATGGCAGTAGGAAGGGGCTGAGCTCTCAGACCAGCATAATTTAGCAAAGGCCCCCGGAGGCCCAGGCTTGTCCCTGAAAGAGCCCTGAGGCCCAAACCGATGTCTCCAGGGTGCCAGGACCCTCCAAGAGTTTAGACAGCAAGGCCTTGGGTAAATGATGCTCAACAAAGTCCCCACTCAACAACCCTTGAAGGCCATAGTGTCCACGGGCTGAGGCGCGCCCAGGGCACACTTCAGTGGTTCCCACCTGCTGGTCCCATTTCCTTACCCCATGCTTGCTGCTGGGCAGACTGTGGAGTCTTATGAGGTACGAATGCCTCCTACCTGGCTTGGTGTTGGTCACCTGCATCCAGCCAGGCAGCAGGAGCTTGGAAGGCATCAAATAGAACCGCTCACCTGCACTGCAGCGGCATTATTCACAGGACAGGAGGCAGCACAGCAGGTGTCCATCCATGGATGAAGGATAAACACTGGGGATGACCCAAAGGAATCGGAATCGGCTAAGTGGTCCAGCACTGAATTCCTGTAAAGGTGACGCACTGACCCATGCTACAGTGCGAATGAAACTCTCCAGTACGGTGCTGAAGAAAGATGCCGAGAAAAAAAAGTACTTATGAATCCATACGTGTGACATATCCAGGGCAGTTCCACCTGCCTGCCTCCGCCTCCTGAGTGTGCACCACCATGCCCAGCTTAAATACTTTACCTATTTTTTTTTTTTTTGGTCTTTTTGTGGCAGGGTCTCCCTGTAGCCCCAGCTGTCCTGGATTTACTATGGAGACCAGGCTGGCCTCGAACTCACAGAGCTCGCCTACCTCTGCCTCCCGAGTGCTGGGATTAAAGGTGTGTGCCACCACATCCGGCACCTATTATTTTTTAAAATGTATTTTATTATTTTTATGTGTATGAGTGTATTTTCTGCACCTGTGTTGTGCAGTGCTGCAGAGGTCAGAAGAGGGCATCAGATTCCCCTGGAACTGGAGTTAAGGACGGTTCATAGCCGCCATGTGGGTGCTGGGAATTGAATCCAGGTTCTCTACAAGAGCAGTCAGTGTTCTTAACTGCTAAGTCATCTCTCCAGCCCCTTTATTTATTTTTATTTTATGTGCATGAGTGTATTGTCTGCATGTATGTAAGTGCACTGTCTGTGGAGGTCAGAAGAGGGCATCGGACCCCTGGAACTGGAGTTACGGATGGTTGTTAGCCACCATGTGGGTGCTGGGAACTGAACCTGGGTCTTCTGCAAGAACAGTCAGGGCTCTTAACCACTGAGCCATCTCTCCAGCCCCAGCACATACACAATTTAAAACAAGAAGAAATGCTAAAAAACTAGCACCACCACCCTTAGAGGTCCACTTGATGTGTGGACTCTCTCCCGGGCAATTCAGGAACCTTTACTGAGGTACTTTACAACAGAAAGTGTATGGAAGAGACCAGAGCATCTCCAGACCAGCCCTGGCCTCCTGCCCAGCACCAGCCTGCTGGACACTGGCAGAGCCCAGCAGGCACACAGCCCAAGGCTACATCACTGTTCCAAGGAGAAAATGCTACCTTTTAATTTAATTTAGTGAACGAATTAAGTTCGAGTTCTCCCCCCTCAAGAATTAAACATGGGGGGTGCGAATTGGTCAGGGGGGATTGTCCGTGGAATGGTCATACACTATTGTGACGGCTGAGACTTCTGAGCCACCAAGGACTCAGTTAGCCAACTTGGGTCCATCCTGACCTCCCCTGGGGTAACCACCTATTCCTGCAGGATCCAGCAGCGGGTCCCCTCCTGCTCTCTTGCAGAGCTTCTCTGCCGTTACTGATTAAAACTTTTTGCCTGCCCATCAGGCCCCGGGGGACAAGCCTCCCCAGGCTTCTGTGTCCTTGGGGTCACAGTTCCTGAGCTCCTGAGACAGCATGGCTCTACCCCAGCTCTGGGCCTGCTGCCTGGTATTGGCAGACCTGGCTTCCTAGAACACCCCTCCCCCACCCCTGCATAGACCTGGGCTGCCAGCAACTATGGAATGGACTGAGTGAATGCTGTCTCCTTATTTGTCAGGACAAACCAAGGACAGTCATGTACTCACCCAGGTCAGCCCTGGGTTCCTGCCTTATAGCAGGTATGGGACAGGTGGGTCAAGCCCATGTCACCCCAAGCCCAAGTCTGGGGTCTCCCAATCCTACAGTCAAGTGCCTCTGACCACATCACTTTTTAAAGAATATTTTATTTTTATTTTTTATGTGTATGCATGTATTGCCTGCATGTACGTAAGTGCACCCGTGTCATGCAATGCCCATGGAGGACAGAAGAGGCTGGATTCCCTGGAACTGGAGTTACGGACAGTTGTTAACTGCCATGTGGGTGCTGGGATTGGAACCCTGGTCTTCTGCAAGAACAGCCAGTGTTCTTAACTGCTGAGCCATCTCTCCAGCCCCTGACCACATCACTTTTGACTGGCCTTCATGCATCTAGGGCCCAAATGCCTCTGGGACAGAACCTTCCAGAAGATGGAACACTGCTTACATTGTCTTTGTCTCGAGACCTTTGAAATTTTAGAGCCAGGATAAATGCAGAATGGGATTGAGGCTTGACTTTGGGTGGCTCTGGGGAGGGAAATCGTGTCCCAGTGGGTTGGAGATGTGTCTGTGTTTAATGTGCCCACACATTAAACTAAGTGTGGATGACGATGGGCCTCAGACCAGCGCAGATCCAGGTCTAAGCAGCTGACACCAACAGCTCCCAAAACTCCTATCCAGGTAAAAGAAGAAACTGGGACACTTGGGTGGGGACTGCTGAGGCCAAAGCTCCTTAGTTCCAAGAGACTTCCACAAGCTGGACAAAACTGTTCAAACCCTGGGGATACTGCCAAGACCAGGTGCTCTCCAATGCCTGGAAAGGAGGTACTAAGCACCCAGGTAGAGGACTGCTGTGAGGAGGAGGGGTCTCACTCAGGCTGGGGTCAGGGAGGTCCACAGGGTAGAGTTGCTCCCCAGGAAGAAACCAGGAGTCTGTCTCCATGTTGCCAATGGGGTAGGAGGCATGGCATCCCTCCCTTACATTTCCCAACTTGAAAACTTACCTCAAGGGACACAGTAACGTGGTTTCAGCTTGCAGGTCCAGGACACCAGGACAAAGCTGTACCCCAGGGACCAGGACAGAACAAGGTAAGCCACACAGCACTGTGTACATAGGACACCTGGGAGAGCTGGCTGCTGTCACCCAGGATCTGGCTGACCAGAAGTAAAACTGTTACACTAAGAACAAATCCAAGCAGCCAGGAGGCCTGCACAAGCCTCCCCCTTTCCCTGACTTTACCCTCTGTGCCTCGAGATCTGACCAGAGACTAGCCACCAGGGGCAAGGATGTGAAGGGCCGGCCCCAAGCAGACAACAGGGTGGTTAACACCAGACATCAAGAGCCTCTCAGCTGGGAGGGGCCTCTGGGATTCAAACCAACGCTCCCTTTAGAATGAGACCAGAAACCTTCAAGGAAAAGGGGCCAGTCTGTGGCCTAACACGCATAAGAATTATGGGGGCCTCTTCACCTCCCAAGGGATCTATGAGGCGCTGACCTCACACAGCTCCTGTGTCGCAGCACCGGGGCTGGCCAGCACTGGGGGGAGGGAGCTTAAGGCAAGTGGAGGACAAGAGGACAGGTGCTATGGCTACTCCACTGAGGCTTTCAAGCCTGAGTCACAGCCTTCCTGCTTGTGCTCAGCCCCCAGCTGAGCAGTTGGTCATGCGGACGCCTTTCTTGGGGTAGGTATTCTGCATCCAGGCATTACTCAGTGGTCAGCATAGCACCCATTTCAGTCTCTCTGCTAGTCATCCTGGACTTGGATCTGACAGGCTGAGCTGGACAGATGCCTGTGCCCATCCCCAAGGAGCACTGCCAGCCGGCAGAGTGCTGGGTCACCCAGGTTGGCTGGAAGGAAGCTAGAAAGGGGAAAGCAAGTAGGCAGTTCTGCGAGGCCACCCACCAGGAAGGCTTCCCCTGAAGCACTCTGGGGCTAGGCCTCTGCACCTCTCCCAAGGATCAGCAAAAGACATGCATCCTTATATTCTTCCTCCATTTGTCCAAGGAGGTATGGGGTTGGGAGACGCTTAAGTGCACAGCTGGGTGCGTTATGCTGTCATGCTGTGTAACCGTCATCACCCCATTTCCCAGCTAAAAACATCCCTGTGTAACACTGACTCCTCTACCTCCTGTCTCTGCATGAGCCCAGCAGACGCCCTGAAGTCGAATCCTATAGCACTTGGCATGTGTCACTCAGCATGCCTCCTCGGGTCAATCATTGTAGCTGGTAAAACCTTCCTTCCCGTTAAGGCTGAGTAGCACCCATTCAATGGCTAGACCATATGCTGCTGATCCAGATCTGTCTGCAGGTGAAACTGGGTTGTTTCACCGCTGGCTACTGTGACTGCTACTGTTGTGAACATGGATGCCAGGACCTGTTAGGCAGCCTGTTTAACTTCTGGATGACTGGATCAGATGCCAGTCTATGGTGTTTGGATGAATAGCCATGCTGAGGGAGTCATCCTCCAGGGCAGTCCTGTGCCCAGAAGCCTGAGCCTTCTGGTCATTAAGAGAAGACCCTCACCTGTCAAGGTTCCTTCCCTGTGGCCCACATCTCCTGTTGCAGACCCTTAGGACCTTAGTCTTGGGCACAGAATACTGTGAGCCTCCTGTCCCTCTCCCACTTCTCTATCTCCCTCCTCAGTTTCCTTCCGTCCTCCCACTGCATCTCACCCCCAACTCAGAGTCTGCACCTTGCACATCTTGCAGGGGTTTCCCACCTCCCACTCCCTGCCTTCATCTACTAAGCAGAGCTGGAGCTAATGGGCACCTCCTGTCTGGACCCCCATGGCACCCTGCCCAAGATAAGGCACATAGAGGCACCTCAGGCCTTCCACGACCAAGCAGAGAACCAGTCCCCAGAGGAGAGAACCAGTATCAACACTGCCACGCTGAGCTTAAGAGGGTATGCATGGAGGCCAAGGTAGCCCAGGAAAGGGTGATGAGGGCCTGGAGATGGGAAGCCAAAAGGCCAGCTGATATAGGAGATGGGTATGTGGTTCATGCTCCTCAGCTTTTGCTCAGGGTTCCATGCACACACCCCCATCCTTACTCTACAACCCACACAGCTCCCCCCACCCCAGGGAAATCCCCGTGTCTGACCAGCTCCCTTGACTACCATGTCCACTCCTGGGGAGGAGACAGCACTGGTCTTCACCTTCTCAGTAGCCTCAAAATGGCTGAGCCAGCAGTGCACGGCTCTGAGGTCCCAGTGAGCTGGTCTTCAAACCCTTACTTGGAGAAAGACCCAGTAACAGTCTTGCTGTTCTAACCCTGGCCTGGACCTTCCAAATGAGACCCTGTACCTTGGGGGAGGTGCTGACCACTGAGCTTCCCTCGACTTCTCCCTACCTAGCCAGCTCCTTGGGGAAGTCTTGGTCATTGGATTCTGAATCTTTGGGCCTGCAGGTAACTACCAGGCCTTCTGGGAAAGATGGGAGGCTTAGGCGCCTCATCAGAATGGCCACGTCCCCATTTTTCTGGTAACAGTTTCAACATTTGGCAGGTCCCTGTCTGCCTTGAGTGGTGCTCCCTATAGCTGCACCAGGCCCACAGACACTACACTCATTTGCCATGGGCCAAATGCATCTTCCCAGGGTGCACTGCACACTTCAGAGGTTTCTAAGAAGTCCCTTCTCTTCCTCATATTCTGGGGATGAGGACTCAAGACTCATATTCCTCTAGATCTAAATGTGCAGAGGCCAAAGCTAAATATGCCCGAGTTCCTGAAGTCCAGTGAGAAACATGTCTTGAAATAGAAGTATTTTGTAAGGGAATATCTGATCACAGCAGGGCTTCAAGCCCAGTGGAAATTCTGAAAGCAAATTCCGGGGATAGATCTACAGCCCGGCCAAGGGCAAACTGAGCCCATCCACTTGATCCCCAGGTGGGACAAGGCTCACACTGCCCCCACACTCCTCTGGATGTCAGATCTAGCCCTGGCAGATTTGGACCCTGCAGTCCATGACATCCACATGCTTGTGGTACCCTCCAACCCATGCCACTGAGTGTTTCCAACACCACCACAGCCACCCAGTCCCAAGTCTGGGATCTCAGCACAGGCCCCACTCTCAAGAAGGTTGTGGGCCTTCCATTATCCAGTCCCCTAGTCATCACCTGTGCACTCAGGGGCTGAGACTGAGCCCCAGAAGGAAGCATCACCCACAGGGTGGCACAGGGAAGACCTGTTCTACAAGCCCCCCAAGGACACAGCTGTGCAGAAGCCCAATTGTGTGACATGGTGAACCTGGATGCAGTGGCGTGAACGCCCCAGGCTGACTGTGGGGGTCAGGCCTCAACGTCCACTATGGTCATACTTCATCAGGGAGGCAGTTTGCGCTGGCTCCTTAAGCAAGCCACCACATGGGTCTATCAGCACAGGAACTTTCAACCCAAGTCCACATACAGAATGACAAATCCCGATTGCCAGCCTGCAGCCATGATCCTGAACAGCCTACAGAGCATTTTCACCTAAGAGGCTCCAGGGGGCCGCGTACCAAGCAGCAAGCAACACAAGGCCCTGTGCGCCCCCCAGTGGCCAGAGCAGGAGTGTAAATCTGGCACCAGAACAATGACTGAGTCCCCAGGGCAGCTGGCACATTTACGCATTTACCCATCACTGCGGCTCTTTCCAGAACTCCAGTGTATTAAAACCACAACCCAGGGCCAGTGAGACGGTTTACATAAAGCATTTGCACGTGTGCCTGACGACATGCATTCTATTCCTGGAACCCCTATAAAGGTGGAAGGAGAGGACCAACTTCACAATGTTGTCCTCTGACTGTCATACCCGCACCATGGTACATAAGCACGCACACACACATTATACTCAAATTTTTTTTAATATTTAAAAACCATAACCCAATTAAAACACTGTTCCATTCTTTTTCTTGTTTTTTTTAAATTTGGTCTTTTTGAGACAGGGTCTCCCTGTAGCCCCAGCTGTCCTGGAACTCACTATGTAGATCAGGCTGGCCTCAAACTCACAGAGGATCTGCCTGCCTCTGCTTCCTGAGTGCTGGGATTAAAGGCGTGCGCCACCAGGCCCGGCCCATTCTTTTTTTTAAAAAATACTTTATTTTTATTTTAGGTGTACGAGTGTATTGCCTGCATGTATGTGAGTGCACCTGTGTCATGCAGTCCCCACGGAGGACAGAAGAGGCTGTCAGATCCCCTGGTACTGGAGTTACGGACAGTTGTTAGCTGCCATGTGGGTGCTGGGATTCAAACCTGGGTCTTCTGAAAGAACAGTCAGTGTTCTTAACCACTGAGCCATCTCTCCAGCCCCCACTGTTCCATTCCTACGAGAGGTTGTGATTGGAGAACCACCATGCCTCCTGCCACCCTGGGCCTTTGAGACTGAAGACTGGGCCAGAGAAGGCACAGGCCAGCAGAGAAACACCACGCCTGTGAGACTAGACAAGAGTAGGAAACCCACGTTTTCCAACACCATTTCCAGAGCCAGTTTGCGCTGGCTCCTCAAGCAAGCCACCACATGGGTTTATCAGCTTGGCTACTTGGCTACCTGGAGGGCACTCACGTTGCAGGGAGCCAACACCCCTCCCCCAACACACACACAGACCCTGTGCAAAGCACAAGGCCCAGAGAGCATCAGGAGCCATCACCAAGCATGCAACACTCTCCAGGGCCGCCACAGCCCCTAGAAGTTGGATCCTGGGGGCTTCTAAGTTTTATTTTCATTTATATGTATGTGTCTGTGTGCCATGTGTGGCAGAAGCCAGAAGAGGGCATCAGATCCCTGGAGCTGGAGTTAGCAGGTGCTTGTAAGCTACTCAACGCGCTGGGAACTGAACTCTGGTCCTCTGGAAGAGGAACATCAAGCACTCGGCCCCTGAGTCATCCCCCCAGCCCCAAAAAATGTTCTTAAAGTACTCTGGCTCAGTGCAACACAGTGAGAGTTCAGGCTCCGCTCTGTCTGCACTAACCTTGGGAACTGGAGGCAGGTGGGTCTAGCTGCTTCAGTAGAGAAGGTTATAAACACACTTGAGGGCTAAATGCTTTACACGGCAATACTGACCAGAGTTCACAAGAAGGAAAACACAGGTTCACTTTAAAACAAATAACGGGCGAGGAGGTGGATCAACAGGAAAGGTGCTTCTGTGCCTGACAACTGCTTGGTGGAAGAAGGCTGACTCACAAAGGCATCTATCTCCACACGTGGATCGTGGCACCCTACCCTCACCTCCCCACAGATCAGACCACAAGGTCACCACGATGGCCGAGGTGCTGTGGCAATGCCCCTGCCCCAGGCACACAAGGCGCATGTGATGTCCCCGCTGCTGCCACCACCAAGTAGCACAAAGACTGGAGATAGGAAAAGGGTTTATTCATTGAAGAGGTCATCTGTGACTCACTGGTAAATTAGCACACGCGACATAACACTTTGGATTGGAACATGCCTTCTTTCATGGGTCAAGTCAAGTAGCACTGGGAGCTCAGCAGAACATCTGGGGGGAGGGGCTGCAATCGCCCACCTTCCCAGTACAATAGCCCCTTTCTGTAAACACCTGTCAAGCTAGGACTGTGGCCTACAAAGCACCGCTACACAAGTTGATAAGCAGTAAGGTCAGGGAGGGAGAGTCACCACAGCTGTGATCCAGGCCCGGTGCTGAAGGTGGCTTACAGGCAAGATCACTGCTGGGCCCTCCGCCCAGCACCTGGGATGCAGGTGGGACACACAGCCAAGGGGCACAGTAGGTACCACCTACGTGCGATTCAGCGTCTGGAAGATTCTAGAAATCTGCAGCATGACTGGGCCTGTCTCTGGGTCATTCATCCACTGCGTGCTGTTAAGTGGGTTCTCCAGCATGTCTTCAAACGCTGTGAGGAGAGAGCACAGCTGAGCGCCAACACCCAAGACACCAGCACAGGTGACCTTCCTCAATGGCCCTGCAGTGAGAGGAAACAGGGCCAGAGAGCTCACTGCTGTCCCTGGCACTCTGCCTGAAGAGCCACCCACAGTGCCTGAGCTGCTGACCAAATAGATGAGAACAGAAGACCTCATGGCCCATCGGCAGGGTGGTGGGCTGCCTGTGCTCACAGCACCCCAACTCTGGAAGCCATCAGTAGGACTCAAAACTATCAGATAGCAGCCCTCCTTCCCACCCAGCTAAGGAAATGGCCTTGTGCAGTCTTTGGTGCAAACATTCTCTAGCAGACTTAATAAAATCAGCTTGGGAAAAACCTACGTGTTCAAGCCTAGGAAGATGACTATGTTAGAAAGCACACTGAAAACATCATGGAGGCTGGAGGTGCAGCACAGTACCCACGAGACCATGGGTCCATCCCTGCACCACAAAAATAAAAATGTCAGCACTTGGGAAGCAGAGGCAGGCGGATCTCTGTGAGTTCAAGGCCAGCCTGGTCTACATAGTAAGTTCCAGGACAGCTGGGGCTACAGGGAGACCCTGTCTCAAAAAAAAAAAAAAAAAAAAAAAAGTAATGAAGCATCGCTTCAAAATGAAAACTGATTTTTCTACAAATTTGTAAAATTAGGGCTCACTCCAGGAGTGGTGGTGCACACTTTTAATTCCAGCACTCAAGAGTCAGAGGCAGGTGGATTTCTGCATTCAAGGCCAGCCTGGTCTACAAAGTGAGTTCCAGGCCAGCTGGAGCTACAGGGAGACCCTGTTTCAAAAAGACCAAAAAAAGGGGCTGGAGAGATGGCTCAGCAGTTAGGAACACTGACTGCTCTTACAGAGGACCCGGGTTCGATTCCCAGCACCCACACGGCAGCTACGAACTGTCCTTAACTCCAGTTTCAGGGGAATCCGAAGCCCTCTTCTGACCTCTGTGGCATTGCACAACACGGGTGCACTCACATGCAGGCAATACACTCATACACATTAAAAAAAAACAAAAACAAATTAGGGCTCGGGAGATGGCTCAGTGGGTAAAAGCACTGACCTCCATGTGCACACGCACACCCTCCAAACACACACAAATGATGTAAACAAAGTGGGCGGTTTCTGAGGGTGACAAACAGGTTGACTACGGGCTTCCTCATGCACCTGCATTTGTGCATCTGTACACACAAGAACATACACATACACAGGAGTGTACACAGGTGCATCTGCACGCACATGAGGACACACATGTACACATTGCATACATAGGCACACATGCACCCAAACACACATGAATGTACACACATACAACAGGTACATACACATACACTTGCACATACATGCATGGAGACACATGTACATGTGTGCACATACATGCACCTGAGCACACATGAATACACACACAGACACCCTTCAAGGCTAGGGGCACCTGAAGGTCTGCAATGTGTGGTGATGTGCAGGTATCCCTCACATGTACAAGCATCACCATCAAAAACCAAACGTCATATCCAGGGTCAGCAGGTTCCACAGTGCTGACAAGTATGCAGTTGGGCCTTTAGCAGTGCAGGGAGCTGGAGTTCCCTCAGTGTTGTGCTCAACAGCAGAAGGGAGAACAGGCAGACAGAACAGAAACAGGAATAGAGATGCTCGGTCTCTGATTTGGTCATCTGGCATGACTGTTCATCCTCAAGAAATATGATCTGGGCCAGGCGTGGTGGCGCACGCCTTTAATCCCAGCACTCGGGAGGCAGAGGCAGGTGGATCTCTGTGAGTTCGAGGCCAGCCTGGTCACGTGGGGGGCACTGGGGGTCCCAGCAGGAAGTGCGCCATGTGAGAGGCACTGGGGTCCAGGTGAGTTCTTTCATCCTCACTGTTGTCATTTTCCAAATTCTCTATAATGAACGTATTTCTGCTAAAACATAAAGGTCAGGGTTTGGGCTATTTATTATTTATTTATTAGGGGAGGGTGTGCCTCAGCATTCAAGGAGGTCAGAGGACAACTAATTGAAGCCAGTTCTCTCTTTCCATTCCAAGTGCCAGGGGTCAACCTCACATTAATCAGGCTCGGTGGCAAGCACCTGCACCCAGTAGGCCATCGTGCCAGCCTGAGATCATTTGTTTGTTTTAAAAGCATTATCAGAAGTGTTTAATCCAAGTTTAGGGGGCATGTATCCCTCAAGAGGCTGGCCCAGGCCACCCTGGCTGCCGTGGAGCTTTCACAGAAGTACTGAGAGGACGGCACCACTCTGCAGTGCAGAGCCTGTGGCCAAGAGCCACGTGCCCGCTACTGCAGCAACTCAGTCGTGCTACAGAGTATTATCGCCTGTGAACATCCTGCTGCTCTGAGGAGCAGTCCACACACTTCAGTTCTGTCCCTCTGGCCCAGACCCCATCAGGTGAAGATTAGGGGTGCTCACTTTGGGTGGTTTATTTCAGAAAAGGAAGAAAGAGATGACATTAGCTAATCACATAACAGTCTAAAAAAGGCAGAACTCAGCACCCACAATGAAGGGAAAGGAGGACTTTCACCTGACTAAACGTACCTTAAAAAAACAAACGTACATGCAGCAACGTACAGTGAAAGACGAAAAGAAACCACCACTATACAGCGTGTGCTTAGCATGTGAGGCCCTGGATTCCTAGCACTAAAACAAAGGGCCTCCGGCACACCCCAAAACAGCACCTATTAATCTCTTCAAGGTTTACTAACATCCTGGCAGGGATGCGAGAGCCTTTCAGAGTGGAAGGACCAGTGACAAGAACACCATGGACACAGCCTCAGATGTCCAAGGGCAACCTTTCCTTCCAGCACACCTGCGCATTATACCTGCACACACACCACACACCTGCACACTATACCTGCACACACACCACACACTTGTGTGTATTTACTACACACCTACACACGCACCTATGCACACATACTACACCATACCTGAGCACAACATGCACACATACAGCAAGCACATACCTATGCACACACACTACACATGCCACACATGTGCATACTACACTCACACATACATCTAGCACATATCTACTCATATGCTACACACACCACACATCTGCACACACTATGCCACACACACTTTCAGATAGATGATGGACACGGACAAGGAGAGGAGCTTCCAAACTCTCAAACATAAGAAATGTCTTTCTGAACTTAGGACAGAAGGGTTTTCTTCCTCTTTCAAAGGTTCACAACAAGTTGGGTGTGGTGGCACAGGCCTTTAATCCCAGCACTTGGAAGGCAGAGACAGATGGAGCTCTGTGAGTTCGAGGCCAGCCTGGTCTACATAGTGAGTTCCAGGCCAGCTGGGGCTATAGGGAGACC
>NW_008345746.1:658394-679151 GCF_000622305.1 Nannospalax galili
TCCGGGCCCCGGTGGGGTTAGGGGGACCCCCTTTCAAAAAAAAAAAAAAAAAAAAGTGTCACAACATAAAAGAAACAGACACCTTCAGGTTCACAAAAACACAAGACTTCTTTCTGTTCGCAAGAGCCGGCAGGACCGGAAATGCAACAACACGCTACAGGCCAGTGTTCGGACATGGAAACCTTTCTCACAAATGAGAAAAGCCCAGAAAGAAGAGACCCAAAGGTGGACAGAAGGCCCGGTACCACCAGGCCCTGCTGCTGAGCTCCACTGCAGACCAGATGCACAGGGACAGTTCAGAGCCCCCTTCCCCGGCACCCACCCAGGGGCCTGCAAGTACAGCTCACAGGAACCCAAGGGACCGGAAATAACCCACGTGCCACTGGACAGCAGGAGACAACCGGCCCTGGCCCCCAGAACAGTTTACGGGAGACACCGCAGGCAGTCACAGAAGCAGCCTGAACAGTGATGCTACTACCTAAGGCTGGGAACAAGTACCTGGCCGGCAATATACACAAATCAAGCCAACTGTTCTAGAAAGCCATAGGGGGACAAGGCCCTGTGCACTGTGGCCACTCGGGTCTGCAGGAGCCAGTGATGCATGGAGAGGGCACTTGAGGGATTAGTGGCCTAAGAACTGGACGGGTCGGCCCTCTACTCACAGATGCAGTATCTTTGAATTCAACCAACCAAGGATCAAAGCACTCGGGAAAGGCCAGGTGCAGTGACCCCAGCACTCAGAAAGCTGAAGCAGGAAGACAGCAAGTCTGCGGTCAGTCTGGGCTACGTAACCAGAGCCCGCTTCCAAAAAAGCAAAAAAGAAACATCAAGAAGTTGGATGTGGTGGCGCAGGCCTTTGATCACAGCACTCGGGAGGCAGAGGCAGGCAGAGGAACTCTCTACATGGTGAGTTCCAAGCCAGCTGGGGCTTTGGAGACCTTGTCTCAAAAAGCAACAACGGGGGCTGGAGACATGGCTCAGCGGTTAGGAACACTGGTTATTCTTGCAGAAGACCCAGGTTCGAATCCCAGCACCCACACGGCAGCTAACAACTGTCCGTAACTCCAGCCCCAGGGGATCCGACAGCCTCTTCGGCAGGTGGTGGTGCACTTACCTACGTGCAGGCAATACACTGATACACATAAAATAAAAATAAAAAATAAAAACAAAAAGCAACAGCAAAACAACCAACTTCAAGAAAAAAATGTGCACGTATCTCAAAACGAACGTTTCTGTTGCTGGAGACAGGCCCACTCACTGTAGCTCAGGCTGGCTGGAAACTGATCCTTCTTGCCTTTCTGGGACCCTAGGTGTGAGGCACCACACTGGTCTATTCTATTTTGTAAGAGACTCGAGTATCTGCGGATTAGTGTCCACAGGGATCCTGGATCCATCTCCACAGATACTACAGGATACTGTGCTGTTTGGGGAGGAGGTTGTGACAGCATTTCAGTGTTCCAGGCTGGTCTTGACCTCGCAATCCTCCTGCCTCTGCCATCTGAATGCTAAGATTATAGTGTGGGCCGCCATAACCGGCTGACTGTACTGTTTTAAATGAATGGCACACACATTGGTACTAGTGCTCTTTTTTAAAAAATATTTTATTATTTTTATTATTTTATGTGTATGAGTGTACCGCCTGCATATATGTGAGTGCACCTGTGTCGTGCAATGCCCACGGGGGACAGAAGAGGCTGTCCGACCCCCTGGAACTGGAGTTAGGGACAGTTGTTAGCTGCCATGCGGGTGCTGGGATTCGAACCCGGGTCTTCTGCAAGAACAACCAGTGTTCTTCACCACTGAGCCATCTCTCCAGTCCCTAGATTTTATATTTTTTGATATTTTATTAATTTTTTGAGAAATTCATAGAATGAAGAAAATGACTACCATTTGCACATAACGTGAGCATGTGTGTGTATGTGTGTGTGCGTGTGTGTGAGTAATTATCAGAGAAACTCCATACAAACCATAGTGAAAGTCAAACCACACTTTTCACTACCTGCTCCCACAGGCCACCACTCTGCTCAAGCTCCTGGCGCACAAGCCCAGCACCAGGGGCAGAACCTGACTTCAGGGCCTTTCAGCAGTCTAGGCCAAGAGCTTTCCAAGAGCCAACCTTCACTTGTTTGTGTTTTGTGTGTCGCACGTGTGGAGGTCAGAGGACAATTTGCAGGAGTCTGTTCTCTCCCACCATGTGGGTTCCAGGGAACCAAATTCTGATCATCAGGCTTGGTGGCAAATGCCACTATCCACTAATCCATCTCACTAGCCTTACTATATAGACTGTTGTATGTAAATATATCACAACCTGTAAATATATCACTACCTGCTCCCACAGGCCACCACTCTGCTCAAGCTCCTGGCGCACAAGCCCAGCACCAGGGGCAGAACCTGACTTCAGGGCCTTTCAGCAGTCTAGGCCAAGAGCTTTCCAAGAGCCAACCTCCTGGTACAGCAGTGCCCAATCCATCTCATTAACACTGTGTCTTGTGGCAGGGAGCCCACCATGTGTCCCCTGTCCCCACCCACCTAAGTTAGACACACATACCTAACAAGGTCTTAGGGTTGGTCAGACCCAACTGCACCACTGGGTTGTCCAGGATGGCCTGGAAGAGAGGACTGTTGGGGTCGATGCCCTGGTCCAGCTCCTCTGGGGATGGCTTCCGGTCCCCCAGCAGCCACTCACACTGCAAACCCAAGAACATCAGAGCTGTTAGTTCCTTCTGGAGACACGGATGACAACGAGCAGAGAGGCTCACCTGTCCCTTTCTTGGTCAGCTGCACAGCCTGGAAGGGGCACTAACACAAACAAGCCCAGTCCATAGTCAGGGCACAGCCAGCCAGGCTGAAGAGCAGGAAGCATCAGTCTGGCCTTCTTAGCAGAGCCATGGCACTGCAGGTCAGCTTGACTGCTGCCATGGCCTTGGTCAATGCAGTTCCACACACCAGCATGGCTGCAACTCTCCACGGCCAATAAGCCTGGGAAGTCTGGATCCAGAACTAGTCATCTGTGTGTCTGTTTTCTGAGCCTCAATTCCACCCAAAGGGAAGGGGCCCAGAGCTGCCACATGCTCCCCATGGGACTCCATCTTAACATCTGTTTAAAAGTCAGAAACGCAGCCAGGCGTGGTGGCGCACACCTTTAATCCCAGCACTCGGGAGGCAGAGGCAGGTGGATCTCTGTGAGTTCGAGGCCAGCCTGGTCTACATATTGAGTTCTAGACCTGTAGCCCCAGCTACACATGCACACAAGAAGCCTTGTCCTGCAGGCCCCGGATTTTCTCTATTTCTGTTTGAAACACCTGCTCCAATACTTCACATAAAAAGCACCATCACCAACTATGTATGGAAGCCTGATGTGGGAAATTTCTGACGTGCCACACCAGCGCAGTACAGGGGCAAGATTGGCTAGACTCACAGCGGCATTCTGCTGGTTGTTGTTCACTCGGAGTGCGTCAATCACTTCCTTTTCATCAAAGCCCATCTCCATCAGCGAAATGACAGCCTAGGCAGGAACCACAAGCAGGTCAGCCCCTCACCAGAGGACACATGGCCCAAGAGGGGCAGCACCATGTACAGTGTGACCTCGCTTCTGCCACTGTGCCACGGCGGGTGTTTGCAGACAGCGAGCAGCGCCTGACCCACGGAAGGTGGGAAAGGACACTGGGACCCTCGTTAAAGCCAAAACAAGGCAAGGAGATGCCTTGGCCTCTGCAGAAGTGCAGTCAGTGCTGCAAGAGCATGGGACCCCAGGACAAATGACAACACAGGCCCTGGCTGGCAGTCCTGCTTGGCCCTAGAGACGTAAACCCAATTCAGCTGTGGACACCTTGCAACCTGGCAACATGGCTGCCCCTGGAACAGACATGCCCCACAGCAAGGCCCAGAGAAAACAATGTGCACATGCCAGAATCTGGAACAGGAAGCATGAGCTCTGGGCAGCAAGTCTGCTCCCTGAAAGGAAGCAAAAGGCCAAAGGAGGCATTAAAAGCCCAGCAAAGAAAGAGTGAATGAAGACCAGGGAGGCAGGCAGGTGCAAGCTGAGGGGACGGCAAGATGGGGCCGTAAATGTGTACTTGTGGCAGTGGATGGAGGGCAGTCAGGTATCCCAGATCCCAGGTCCTTACCCAGTGTCCAGCCTGACCCACGCTCACTCGCCTGCCAGCCCATGGGATGTCCAGCTCTCTGGACACTCCCTACCCAGCCCAAAGGCCACAGCAAGAGGTGCAACAGCCCAAACTCATAGTAGATGGAAACTCACACATTGAGCTTCTAGGGATGGCTCAGCACCACTGGCCACTGAGCAGGAAGAAGCTACTTGAACTCAGGCAAGGATGACATGTGGGGAACCAAGTTTGCCCAGGCCTCAGGGGAACTCCCACCCCAGCTGTAGGCACTCGACTTCCTTATACAACACAGCCAAGACCACAAAGCCAACTTCACCCCAGGCCCTACCACATACCCGAGCATCGGCCCGGAATTCCCTTTTCCTACGGATCTTCTTAAAGATCTCGGTGAGCTCATCCCGGGCCTCCTCATCTCCTGTACCAGTCCCCGCGGCAGCTTCAGGGGTGGTGGAGGTGGCAGCTGCAGCACCTGCCCCTGCTGCGGGGGCCTGGCCTGGAAGAGGTGAGTCGATAGCAGGGTCCTCAGCATGCTCAATTAACCACTCCATGGCCTGAGGCACTGACATGCTGAAAGGGACAAGAGACTCTTCTCAACCTCCCAGCAGAGCCCCTTTCCCATGTGCCCCGAGAAGAGACGCCTGTTCTGCTGGCGGCAGCAATGGCAGTGCATGATCTCTTGGCTGGAAACCTCCACAGAGCCCTGGCCTCCAACTCAGCACAAGCACAGACACATGCCTAAAACACAAGAGACATGGGAGTCCAGGTACAGAGCACAAACAGCACAGCCGCTGACTAGCCCTGGTCTGCAGTCTTCATGTGGGATCTGGGAAGTAACTGAAAACATGAGCTCAGGACTATAGAGCCCCTGTCCCACCAGGAGCAGCCCTGGCTCCGAGTGCTCCTGATACAGGAGAGCGGACACATTCACAGACTGATTTCTAACTTCCCAGGAGCCAGGTTCAGTGGTAAATACCTGCAGTCCCAACTCCAAGAGACCAACGCAGGGCTGCCTGAGCCCAGGAATTCAAGACCAGCATAGGCAACAAAGCTAGACTTTACACACACACACACACACACACACACACACACACACACACACATTTTTCTTTCTTTTTTTGAGACAGCTGTGTAACCCTGGCTGGCATAAAGCTTGCTACATAGACCAGCCTAGCCTTGAACTCACAGAAATCTGCCTGCCTCTGCCTCCCAAATGCTGGGATTAAAGGCATATACCAACACACCCAGCCAAAAACACACTTTTGAGATCATAAATGAAGGTACTTTGGGGGCACAACAATAAGACACCTCTTTTTGCACACACACATCAGAAATGATTCCATGAGTTTGAAAGATAAAGACATGACCACAGGGGAAGCCCAAAGACCAAGCCCCAGGAAAGGAGGGTGGGAAGGAGGTGAGGGGAGGGGAAGACAAGCCCAGGCATACTGGTTCAGCCGAAGGGCCTTCGAGGCTCTGCTCTCAGGAAAGCCCATTTCTGTGAGCTGCCGCAAGGCGGTCTCATCCACCCGCTCATCCTCATCTTCATCCAGCATAGCTGAGGAGAAAGAACAGACTTGACATGAGTGGCTTTCCAAGCCCTTCAAGGTCCCACGGCCTCATCCACAAAGGCTCATGGCAACTAACGAAGCCACGGAAAAGCCAAGCCCTCACATCAGCTCACATGCACGTGAGGAATGGCCACACAGCAGGAACCCACACCAACAGAAAGCACAACACGGAGTCTCCCTGCTTCCATGTGAGGGCTGGGGACCCACCCTGAGGCACAGGCAAACAGGCAATGGGTACAGGTTGGGCCAGGGCCATACCATTTGCCTTCTTAAACAATTCAACTGCATCAGGATTCAGTGCTAACAGCTTCTGTGCCACCTCGATGAGAGACACCAAGATTTTCCGTAGTTCTGTCTGAAACTGCAGAAAAAACAAAGAGATTGTGCTGGCCATAGTGGCACACACTTGTACTCTAGCCCTGAGAGGGCTGAGGCGGGAAGATACTGGTGCATACCTGTATCCCAGTCCCTGGGAGGCTGAGGTAAGCACATGGAGAGTTTGAGGCCAACCTACGCTCACAGTAAACCCTGTCTCAAAAGGAAAACCCTGTCACAAGAAGGAAAAAAGATCTTTTCTCTGAATGCCCAACAAAACAGCTGGGATCTGCAGCTCCAGTCCTGACCCGGCCCTGCCAAGCTAAACATGCTGCCTTCCTTCAGGTGAGTGTGGACAGCAAGGGGAGGGTAGATAAGGGGCCCAGTGGGTCCTCGGGAGTGCTCACTGTGCACAGTCAGGCTGTGGAGAGGACTTCTCAGCTACCACATGGGCATAACCACCTCTGGTGACAACCCTGAGAGCTCAGTGGTGCTCAGCCTATAGCCACTGAGGATGGCATCTGGCCAGCCACGGCCATGCAAGCTGCAGCTTCTCCTCCAGCCTCACTGGAGAAAGTGGGCAGATCTGAGAGTCCACTGCTCATTGGCTCTGTGCCCAGAAGCAGGCTGGCAGTGCCAGCAGATGACCAATGAGCTAGAGCTATGAGATCAGAGACCCTCCCTGTACCAGTTCTCTCCCAGGATAGGGTCTGGAGATGGGGCACAACAAGCCTAAGCCTTCCTGAGAGACAAGAAGGACACACAGAGGCCAGGAGGGACACACCTGCCAGTCATTGAAGAAGTTACAATGCCCTGGTCAAATGGAATTCTCCAGAAGGGACCTTGTAAGAAATCTGGTTCCCAGCAGGGCCCAGATCAGTCTGAACTGATGAAGTTAAAGGCTGGCCACTTTCCCCAACTCCAGCACACAGCACAAGCAGACCTCATCCTGGGCTGGCCCAGGTGGGCATGGTGCAGGCTTCTGTCCTTTAACTTAGGCGCTCAGACTCCTCCCTGAAAGCTCTTTTATGCTCAGGACAAAGCCCCGTATTTACTCATAGCTGTCTATCCTGTCTACCTGTCCAGTGCTGACCTAACACATCTAGTAAGCTTCATCCTTTGAAAAATTGTAGATTTATGGAACAGTTACAAAGAGTCCCTCAATACTACACTCTAGATTCTTTGCTATTTTTCCTTCTTTTATGGAGACAGTCTGACTAGGGTGTCTAAGCCAGACAAACTCCTGGCCTCAAGCCATCCTCCTGCCTTAGCCTCCTGAGTGCCAGGACCACAGGTATACCCCAGCCATGACACAAACCCCAGGCACTTTCAAGGAACCTCCTGTTGGCCCTGGTACATCCCTCAACCCCAAGCACTCACATCTCTCATGGTGGTCTGGACAGCAGTTCGGTCTGTGCTGCAGGCGGGCAGGCTGGCTGTGGCCCGGAGGATGGCTTCTTTGTCTGGGGCCTTTTGCTCTTGCTTCTTCTGCACAGAAAGTGACTCTAGTCAGGAAGGAGCCAGGAACATGAGGGGTGCGAGCAGGAAGCTAGACAGACAGCCTAGAGGAGAAAAAGCAGTCTCCTTCCAGGCTGTGACTATGATCCCCTTGAGTTGGGAGATTCTAGAAAGTTCTGCACACAGCCTTCCAAACAGAAGCCTGACAAGATACTTAGGACACAATCTCACCTGTGTAAACTGTGTGGCGTTGAGGGTACAGAGTGATGCCCTGTGTGCTGCGGCAGGGCTAGGGAGAAGCCTTCAGAGGAAGCACATAGCTGCAGCGAAGCCCAAAGGCCTCCCAAGCCTCTGTGAGCAAAGGACGAGGGGACAGGGGCTCACAGACGGGAAAAGAGAGGAACCAACCAGCAGGCAGCAGCACACTGGAAGCACATAGTTGGGGACAGAGTCATCGGCTCATGTGAGGTACCCACACGGCAGAAGCAAGGCCACACCAACCCACGAAGGAGCAGCAGGACAATGGTGCCAGAGAAGGCAGACCTGAGTGCCAGCAGCCAAAGAGCTTCCTCCACAATGGCCTTGGCCAGCAGCTGCCTAGAAAAGCAAAACCCGAGAGCCTAAAGTGGTAGAGTACACCCAAGTGAAGGAAGGAGGGGGGGTGGAAAGAGGGAGAGAAGAGGGATAGGAAGGAGGGGGGGAGGAAAGGGGGAGAGAAGAGGGATAGGCAGGAGGGAGGGAGGAAAGAGGGAGAGAAGAGGGATAGGAAGGAGGGAGGGAGGAAAGAGGGAGAGAAGAGGGATAGGAAGGAGGGAGGGAGGAAAGAGGGAGAGAAGAGGGATAGGAAGGAGGGAGGGAGGAAAGAGGGAGAGAAGAGGGATAGGAAGGAGGGAGGGAGGAAAGAGGGAGAGAAGAGGGATAGGAAGGAGGGAGGGAGGAAAGAGGGAGAGAAGAGGGATAGGAAGGAGGGAGGGAGGAAAGAGGGAGAGAAGAGGGATAGGAAGGAGGGAGGGAGGAAAGAGGGAGAGAAGAGGGATAGGAAGGAGGGAGGGAGGAAAGAGGGAGAGAAGAGGGATAGGAAGGAGGGAGGGAGGAAAGAGGGAGAGAAGAGGGATAGGAAGGAGGGAGGGAGGAAAGAGGGAGAGAAGAGGGATAGGAAGGAGGGAGGGAGGAAAGAGGGAGAGAAGAGGGATAGGAAGGAGGGAGGGAGGAAAGAGGGAGAGAAGAGGGATAGGAAGGAGGGGGGGAGGAAAGAGGGAGAGAAGAGGGATAGGAAGGAGGAGGGGAGGAAAGAGGGAAAGAAGAGGGATAGGAAGGAGGGGGGAGGAAAGGGGGAGAGAAGAGGGATAGGAAGGAGGGAGGGAGGAAAGAGGGAGAGAAGAGGGATAGGAAGGAGGGAGGGAGGAAAGAGGGAGAGAAGAGGGATAGGAAAGAGGAGGGAGGCCTGCCTTCCTACACCCACCTACTGTTTTGCTTCTTGTTCACCCCAGCTACTCACATCATCAGCAAACCAGCCAGAACAGATGCGACTGTGGGGTAAGAAAGGGTCAAGGAGGCTGGGCCTCTGCCCTGCGAAGCCAGGAGCTAGCACAAGCCTCCAGGGCTCTCAGAGGCTGAGTAGAAGGAAAGACTCCACGACCAAGAAGGGGAAAAATAAAAACAGTGAAGAGGAGGAGGAGTGTGGAAGGGGGAGCATCTCAGCACCAGTAGCATCACATCTAGCAGGTGTGTACCAGGGTACCACAGGCAGGGCCCAAGGCAGCCAGGTAAAAGGGCTGCAGAACTGTTAGAAGACAGGGCGAAGGGAAACCCAGACACACACAGGCTCAACAGCCAGTCACCAAGAGCTGTGCAAAGTGAAAAGGCAAAGAAGACATTGTCAAGAGCAGTCAAGAAAAGCCAGCCACGGCAGCACACGCCTGTAGTCCTAGCACTTGGGAGGTTGAAGTGGGAAGATCACCAAAAATTTAAGGCCAGCCTGGTCTACATAGTGAGTTCCAGGACAGCTGGGGCTGCAGGGAGACCCTGTCTCAAAAAACAAAAAAACAAACAAACAAAAAGAAGAAAATGAAAATAAAAACGCACAGAAGATCTAGAATTCCAGGATTCAGACGTCTGACTCCCTAGAGGGCTGCCCCACGGTGCCTAAGAAATTTCAGAGTACCTCAGTGCACCCAGAGGTTCCAAAAGGTTCCAGACACTTGGGAAAGGAGGGATCACAAAACTGTCAACCCCCATTCAGGTGTGGAATCTAGAGGAGTCACGCTTCACCAACCCTGTGTGAGACACATGTCCGTCAGTAAAGCCCCTTCTGACTATGTCTTGGAGGATGTTTCCAAAGAGAATTAGATTAGGAGGACGGTGACCTGACCAATGGTTTAATCCATTAATGGGCCTGCTCAGAGGATGTGGTGGCTGGAAATGTGCCTTTTTAAAAAATATTATTATTATTTTTTATGTGTGTGAGTGTACTGTATGTGGGCGCGCCTGTGCCGTGCAGTGCCATGGTGGTCAGAAGAGGGTTAGGGTGAGCCCTACCCTGGTCTCTTCTTACTCTGCTTGGCTTCCTTGTCACCCTGACGCACGCTGTCCTGACGCACGCCGTCCTTCGCCCTTCCTGTCTCTGCACTGTCATGGGCCCCAAAAGGGTGATGGGAGCAGCTGCCCTGGACTGAAACCTCTGAGGATGCTTCCCCTACACTAGTTCCTCAGGCGCTCTGCCTCAGTGATGTCAAGCCTGACTAACACACCACAGAAGCAGGGCAAGGAGACACTGATTCTGCAGAACTTGGACAGTCCCACACCCCCCTGGCAGTCCCCAGCTTTACATGATCCCAGGATGTGAGCAGAAGGCTCAGCCCTGGGCTTGGGTTTTGTAGTATGGCATAGCCAAGAGTAGGTGAGCACGAGCCTGGTGGCAGCCCTAACCAAGCCACCAGAGCCCTTACAAAGGATGGGGCACTTTCCAGAAAGGGGGTTCAACTACTAGAAGATTCTGCTGCTGTGAAGATGGAAGGGCCATGCAAGCTGCCCCAGAATTGAGGTTAGCCCCCAGCTGAGAGCCGTGATTGGATTCTATCAGTTGACTGGAAGCACCCAGAAGCTTCCTTCCAGAATCTCCAGGAAGGAATGCTTGAAAGCCTGGAAGACCTAGCTGAGCCTCTGATCCCACAAGCCGTGAGCAAAGGGCTGAAGGCTGTATTCAGAAGACAAGGCTAGGGCTGGAGAGATGGCTCAGTGGTTAAGAACAGTGGTTGTTCTTGCAGAAGACCCGGGTTTGAATCCCACCACCTACACGGCAGCTAACAACTGTGCGTAACTCCAGTCCCAGGGGATCTGACAGCCTCTTCTGACCTCCACGGGCATTGCACGACACAGGTGCACTTACCTACATGCAGGCAATACACACATACACATAAAATAAAAATAATAAATAAAATTTTAAAAAAAGACAAGGCTGGGCAGGAGAGGTGGCGGCAGGAACCCAGCATGCAACTCAACCCAGAGAGAGCAGACCTGGCTGCACAGGGACACACAGTGATTCACAGAAGACACAGAGGCCAGCAGCACCCAAGAGCAACAGACACATGTGACACGTTATCAGAGAAAATGTTACTTATAAACCCATAAAAAACTAAAAGCAAGGAAAAGGACAAGGAAAGGATTAGTTCAGAAAGAGCAAGTTTGTATGTGTCCTAGTCTGTTCTTCATTGCTGTGACAAAGTACTCTGACCACTACCAACTTGGGGAGGAAAGGGTTTATTCAGCTTACATCTCCCGGGTCACAGTTCATCCGGGAGCCCAAGGTAGGAGCTCAGGGCAGGAACCTGGAGGCAGGAGCTGGAGCACAGGCCATGGAGGAACGCTGCTTACTGGCTTGGTTCCCCACCCCTGCTCATCCTGCTTTCTTATGCCACACAGGCCCACCTGCCCAGGGGTGGCACCACCCACAGTGGGCTGGGCCCTCCCACATCACTCATCAAGAAGATGCCCTTCAGACATGGCCACAGGCCAGTCCAATAGAGGCAATTCCCCGATTGAGACTCCCTCAACCCAGGTGTGTCAAGTTGACACTAAAGCTGTCCAGCACAGTATGAAAGGATAATTTTTTCTCTCCTTTCTAAGATTTCATCTTGCAGTGACGAAACTGAACTCATGGCCTTGAACACACAAGGTTAGGGTTCTGCATCCCAGCCAGCACACCATCTTGATTCTTTTCAAAAAGAGGCCAGGCGTGGTGGCGCACGCCTTTAGTCCCAGCACTTGGGAGGCAGAGGCAGGCAGATCTTTGTGAGTTCGAGGCCAGCCTGGTCTACATAGTGAGTTCCAGGACAGCTGGGGCTGCAGGGAGACCCTGTCTCAAAAAGACCAAAAAAAAAAAAAAAAAAGAAAAAAATCAGCCAGGTGTGTGTGGTGGTACACTTTAATCCCAGCAGAGGCAGAGGCAGAGGCAGAGGCAGAGGCAGCGCCTTTAATCTGAGTTCCAGACCATAAACATATGAAATATACAGTGTTTCATTTTACAAGCTGTGAAGTGTCAAGGTAGCTCCATACCCACAAGCTATTTGTGAGCTGCCTTACTCAAGTCCAAGGCCACCAGCCCTATTTATACTAGTTAAGGGACATTTAAGTCCAAATACCCAGTTGGAACTGTAATCTGAGCTCTGCAATCAGCCTGGCTCAGGACAGCCAGCAGGAGGAGGCCCAGATCTGTCTGCTGGAGGTGGGTGGGGCAGCCTGCTCATGTGCTGCCCCGCCTGCACCCACACCCACACCCACATCCACACCAACACCACAACCAGGTGGCCCAAGATAAGGAGGGTGGAGGGCACAAAGCCCCAGCGCCCCAAATAGCTCATCTGCTATCCTGCCACCAGCCAAAAGCTGGCCTTCTCCTTCCGAGGCCAACACTCTTGTTAGTATTTCAAAGCATGGGTAGGAAACACCAGACCTTGAGACAGAAAAAGGTATTAAATGGAAGTGGCCGCCCTTTAAAACTCAAGTTCCGTTCCCAGCACATTTGTAGTATAGCTCACAACCAACTGTAACTCCAGCTCTGGGGGAACCAACACCCTTTTCTGGCCTCCTTGGGAAAACACACAGACTCATGGATACACACATATAAATGAAAATTAAAAAACACATCTTTGGACAGGTGTGGTGGCACACGCCTTTAATCTCAGCACTTGGGAGGCAGAGGCAGGTGGATCTCTGTGAGTTCAAGGCCAGCCTGGTCTACATAGTGAGTTCCTGGACAGCTGGGGCTACAGGGAGACCCTGTCTCAAAAAGACCCCCCAAAAAAACCAAAACCAAAACCAAAAAACACCACATAATTAAAACTGCACTTCTGGCTGGGTGTGGTAGCACACGCCTTTAATCCCAGCACTTGGGAAGCAGAGGCAGGCAGATGTCTGTGAGTTCAGCGCCAGCCTGGTCTACACGGTGTGTTCCAGGACAGCTGGGGCTACAGGGAGACTGTCTCAAAAAGACCAAAAGAAAAAAATAAAAAACAAAACAGCACTTCCCTGACCAGGCACAGATGCGCGGTCTAGTGGTAGGGCCAACAGGCACTTACAGGATGCATCTTGCACCGTTTACGAGAGCCTTCCTGAAGGATGGGCTCTCAAGAGCCACTAGAGAAGGAACGAACTGTGGTTTCCTAAGGCTCCTGATACAGGATGATGTAAGCCACAAATGCCCTCCAACACAGAACGCAGCTGTGCTCATCGCCCCTCTGCCTGCTCTCTACGCTGTGCATAGCAACTGCAGCTGCCCCCACTGTCAGTCCTGCTGGGAGATGAGAAAGGACGGAGGTCACAGAGGGCAGTGGCACAGGGTGAAGCTCCCTCTGAGGACAGCGACCTCACCTTCCTCTGCTTCCAGACCAGCGGCAGCTTTTCTGGAGCTGACCGGCAGTCAGGAACAGACTGAGGTAAACAGGCTGGGCCATGTGGAGGCCCCTCTCAGCATATGTGTTATGGAGGATGTGCAGGCCCAGGGAATAATGCACATATAGAATATGCCAGTCTGACTCCACAAGACATCTGCTGATAAAGATCCCTGGTTGTTGGGGCTGGAGAGATGGCTCAGCAGTTAAGAACACTGGTTGTTCTTGCAGAAGACCCGGGTTCGAATCCCAGCACCCACATGGCAGCTAACAGCTGTCCCTAACTCCAGTCCCAGGGGATCTGACAGCCTCTTCTGATCTTTGTGGGCACTGCACAACATGGGTGCACTTACCTACATGCAGGCAATACATGTATACACATAAAATAAAAATAGTAATAATAATAAGAAAAGATGACTAGTTGCGAACTTTGCAATGTACCTTTTCTTCTGCAGAGACATCAGCCATCTTGGGAAGTGGAGAAGGAACGCGCTTTTTTATCAGTAAAAGGACATCTAGAAAAAAGAATCATTGTCTCCATGAAGCCAGTTATCACTCATACCACACATGCTATAGAAGGTGCCGGGTGGGAGCTGGGAGATGGCTCAGTGGGTAAGGTGCTTGCCATGTAAGTGTGAGAACTGGAGTGCAGGGCTCTAGAACTCATGGCAATGCTCTGGCCATGCAGAGGGCTAGGCAGCCCGCCTGCAATTCCAGCACTCAGAAAGCCAGCCAGACCAGTCATGCAGACAAGCTCTGGGTTCAGGAAGAGACCCCACCTCAGTGAAGAATGTGGGCAGTGATCAAGACTCCCAATGTGTCGAACGCCCCCCAAGCCCACCAGGCTTGGGTCTTCAACAAAAAGGACACTCAGGCAAACGTCTGAAGTTATGCGAGGAATTTATTAAAGGGACAGCAGGTACAGAGAGGAGAGCGCTCTTTAGAAGGAAGAATCTACTGAGGGGTCCCACAGGTCCTTTTTATCCGGCCCAGAGTTTGGGTTCACCAGGTGCATCTTCCCAACAGAAACAAAAGGGTTACTATAGAAACAGCATGAAGGCTGAACTAAAACTAACTTTCTAGAAGACCTGATTTATCATCCAGGCACAGCCTGTCAGCTCTGACCGCTGAAGCAGAGAGCTCAGAAGCTCTTAAAGTCCTAATTTCCAATGCTTAACAACATGGCTCCCGACACCAATGTCAATGTCAGGCCTCCACATGCACAACTGCCCCCACACATGAACACATTATCACACACATGAATGAGAGTAAGAGAGAGAGAGACAGAGACAGAGACAGAGACAGAGACAGACAGAGAGAGAGACAGAGAGAGGTGCTAAATGCCCAAGGTCAGAAAAAGCAGGGGTTTCCTCTGGGCATCTCCTAAGCCAACCCCTTCTCCTCAACCATGGTCATCACAGAGGACCAGTGGCCCCAGAGATGGGCACAGCACAGCCCTGAGGACTACACAAGTACTAGTAGACATCCTGAAAAATGTCCTTATTTTCAAGAGCTCAGTTCTTTTTTTTTTTTTTACCCCAAAAAAATTTTTTTTTTTTAAAGAGATATTTTTTTTTTTTTTTTTTTTTTTTTTTTGTCTTTTTGAAGCAGGGTCTCCCTGTAGCCCCAGCTGTCCTGGAACTATGTAGACCAGGCTGGCCTTGAACTCACAGAGATCCGCCTGCATCTGCCTCCCAAGTGCTGGGACCACAGGCATGAGCCACCACGCCCATCTAAGAGCTCAGTTCTAAAACTTCATGAGGCCATACGTAGAGCTGGGTCTGATACCTCCAAGCCAACAACCTGAGCTGTGGCCAGTCCGCAGCTCACCATGGGAGGTCACTTCCCACTATATTTTGAGCTCTGATCATGGCTCAACTTAAAAGAATCCAGCTGAATGTTTTCTGTATGAATGACATACAGAAAATGGAGGCTTTCTCCCAGAGCCGCCACAGAAGTACAGGGTAAGTGGTGGGTGTGTGACAGAAACACTTCGTTCAGATGCCTCAAACATCCACCAGATGATCTCTTCAACCCAAAAGGAAAGTCTGCAGAAACTCGGGAGCCTGGCTGTGCTATGAACCAGGATTAAACAGAGCACACGTGTGTGGCTTCTCAGATGCCTGTTTCTTGCTCACTTTAGGTTTTTGCTATTTTTCACAAGTATACCACAACACACATTTCTTTTAATAAAAGAACAAAACCAGAGCCTATCCAGTCCTCCTGCTCTTGTCCAGTTCAGACAGGTGCCCCAGGGGTGGTACCAGGGTCTATGCACAGCGGCCTTCCAGGCCACCTTACCTTGGTCCTGGATACTCTCTTCCACGATAGTCTTGGTATCACTCAGCACTCTCTCTGAAGCAGCATGTATTAACTTATGGTGGGTCACACTCTTGGGGTCTTCCAAGCTCCCGTGAGCACCCTGGGGGAAGAATCAAGCCACAGATCTTAAATAGGAATAAATTGTGCCAAGAGTAATACGGCCTGACACCCCAAGTTGTGCCTGGAATTACTGGTTTTGAGTGTGTGTATGGTGTATGTATGTTTTCCCCATGTGGGTGTGTACATGCGTCCAATCAGAGGTTAATGCTGGATGTCTTTCTCCCTACATCATTATTATTATTGTCTTTTTGAGACAGGGTCTCCCTGTAGCCCCAGCTGGCCCGGAACTCACTATGTAGACCTGGCTGGCCTTGACCTCACAGAGATCTGCCTGCCTCTGCCTCCCTGAGTGCAGGGATTAAAGGCGTGCACCACCACACCCAGCCTGGTCTACTTTATTTTTTGAGACAGTGTCTTGCACTGAACTTGGAGCTCATGGATTCAGCTAGGCTGGCTGGCCAAGGAGCTCCAGGGGTCCTCTGCCCAACAGTGCTGGAGTTACAGGTGTGTTGCCACACCTGGCTTTTACATGGGTGCTGGGGATCAGAATTCAAGGCATCTCCCAGCCCATAGAATTACTGAGTTTTTCTTCCTAGTCAAGACATTAAAGTACGAGTGACAGAAAAGAATCCCCACAAATGACTAAAGCTGAGAAATGCCACTGAGCATGAGCCCCAGGTCTTCAGGCTCATCACAAGCCCAGCCCACTGTAGACTCCTGAAAGGGAACATGAGACCTTACTGACCAGCCGCTGTAACCTGAATCATTTTAGTTCGGGAAGATCTGGATTTGGATGAATGTATGTCCATGGTCCTCTGAGAACCTAAAGGTCCAGAGGTTTTGTGCATTTGCTTTTTCTTCTTTCACAGACACATGAACAGGACTGGAACGGCACAGATGGAAGACTGCTTCCCTAGGCAAGGAGGCAACACCTGCCCACTGAACGTCCACAGTCACCAGAAGAGCGCTGCACACAGCTGGCTTCAGCTCTCAGCTTTGGGCCCAAGCAATGTCATCCTCCAGCAGCAGCTTCCTGGAGATCCAGGGGCACACAGCTGTGTCTAAGTCTCCAGGGCCCTGGAAACCTAGTACAGGACAGGGCAGGGGAGGTGGGAGGAGACTGGGAAGGCAGCCCACCCGCCACTCTGTGAAGTGTAGCCCCTCCAAAAGGCATTGGCAGGAGACCTGAGGAGCCACCTGCATGGCACAGGGCCTATGCAAGCCTTTCAATCCTGTAGTTAGCATTTCAAGATCCCACCACAGACTGTAGGCTGGGGCCTGGCAGACATCTATGACCTCAGACAGCCTCCAGCACACAGGTGTACAGAATGCACATATGCCACCTCCTTTGGGCAGCACCTATCACCTGTCTGACTGCCAAGCAGACAGAGACCAAGAATGTCAATAATGCACGTGATAAGGACGAGCGGGTACCCGTGTGTTCATCACCAGGACAAGCGGATGCCCCTGTGCTCATCTCCAGGCACACTTGTCCGAGTTTGTGCAGATGACTGCAGTTGACCTCTGCCCTTCAGCACCACACACCACACCAGATGCTACCTGATCAGCTGCAACTACTCCCCACAGGTCAGAATCAACCCCTGCCCCCAACACAGCCACTCCAGATGCAGACAGGGGCTAGGACTACTTGCTGCTCTAGCTCCCCTGGCGTTAGATGGCAGAATTATCTAAAGATCAAGAAAGGAAGAAGCCCAGATAACCCAGAGAGATGGCTCATTAATACTTTCTAAAACCTGGTAAGGGTTGGGGACAGGCCTGGAGGAAGCTCTGGCCCATTCCAGGATGTGTCACCTGGCACACTCAGGACACAGGTCCTCAGGCCTTCCTGTATATGCTCCCCACATACCCGCCTTCACATACTGACTCCTAGAGGAGCTGGCCCTTGGCTTCTGTTCACACCTGGTCCTGTCTATCACGTGAAGTCGGTAGGACCAAAAGCGTCACAGGCCCTGGGACATTTTAGCCACCAAAGGACCAAGTCCTGTGCTCCATCCTGCTTTACAGCATGGAAAAGCTCCACATCTTCCCACCTCTACCCCCTTTAGAGAGGAAGGTTTACTCCTCCCCAGGCTTAGGCAATGGAGGCTGGAGAGCATCATGGCTAACTCATTTTAGATTTAAAAAAGGGAGGGGGAGCAAAACCAAACCCATCTCCTCGTGAAGCCCCTTCTTGATACATCAATGTACTTGCCAGAGTGCTGAGAGAGAAAACAGAAAAGAACCCAACCGTCCCCTCAGCGTAGCTGGGAAAGAAAACTGACTGCAGCAGTGGCACAGACAGGGGCACTGGGAAGGAGGAGCTCGTCAAGACACAGTGACAGTGTGCACAGACAAGTTTTGAGGGTGACAGTCAAGTACAACTTGAAAATCCTCCTTTCTGACTAATGCATTGTGACTCCCGCAAGATGGGACGATGGGTCCTGCAGGTGGGGACTCCTGGCGGCTCAGCTCTCCGTCTGTAATTCACGCTGGTTCTTAGGCTGTGAATTCTCCCTTTCTCCAGTTTTCCAGACTGCAGGGTAGAATAAAACCTCAATCTAAAGACAGGCAACGGCAAGAAAAGAACCCAAATGCTACAACTGTAATACCAGCTGGAACACTAAATGTCACAGACAATTAGCATTCAATTAAAACCAGCTGTCTTTAACCCCAACACTCCTGAAATTATCAGTGAGCGTCTGCAGATCACTTCCCATTCCCTTCATAAAACACTACCCTGACAATTATGTAAAACCACAGTATTAGTGAGTGAGGCAAAACGCCACACCAAGGGAAGGGACATTCGGTGTCAGTGTGGTTTGGGGCTGACCGTCCCTTTACATTTGCAGCCTTCCTTCTCCCACTGGCTTTGGGATTGCTCCAAGCTTAGCCCTGAGAAGGCCATCCAGGCAGGGAAGGACACAGCATGCAACTAGATGAGCAGGAGGGACAGCAACAGTCTAGGTGCCCAGGGAGTCCCCACCCAGGGAGTGTGTGTGGAGCATGTGCTAAAGCCTGTGGTTTTTCTAGATAGCAAGACCAGAGGGGCTGGTTCAGAGGAAAAACAAGAAAGCAGATAAAACACACCTATCCTGTAAAGAGTGTGAGCTTCCTGGAGGTAAACCACAGAAGCCAGGACCACACAGTCACTCACAACCACTGTGCTGCCAAAGGGGCTGGAACCAGCCTCTCCATGCCAGCCTGACAGCTACAGACTGACACCACAGAGGCAGCACTTAAGACTACCTTTGTAAGCAGTTGCTACAGTACTGGAAGTTTGTCCTTAGAGGCAACAACATGCTGATGCCCAGCCTTAACACAACTGTCACATAGTAGATACCTAACTTTTCATAGAGTCCCCGCTAAAAAAACTGTGCCCACCTTTAACCTAAATTCTGGCAGGAAACAATCATGCCAGATACTGGCTTCCATAAGCCACCAGGGTCTGATCTGTCTCACCTTTTGCTGAAGAGCTTAGAGAGGTGAGGCTTTAAGAAAGAACTAGTTCTGGGGCTGGAGAAATGGCTCAGTGGTTAAAGGCACTGGCAGCTCTTGCAGAGGTCCTGGGTTCGAGTCCCAGCACCACATGGCAGCTAACAACCATCTGTAACGCCAGTTCGAAGGGATCCAACGCCCTACTTTGACCTCCGCAGGCACTGCACAGCACAGGTGTTGCATGCAGGCAACACACTCGTAAACATAAAATAAAAATAATAAAAATTTAAAAAAGAACTAGTTCTGCTGGGCATGGTGGCACATGCCTTTAATCCTAGCACTCGGGAGGCAGAGGCAGGTGGATCTCTGTGAGTTCAAGGCCAGCCTGGTCTACATAGTGAGTTCCAGGCCAGCTGGGGCTACAGGGAGACCCCGTCTCAAAAACACCAAAAAAAAAAAAAAACCTAGTTCCTGGAGTTACCTAGAGTGCTCATCTGATGGGAGTGAATGATGCCACTCACGGTGAGGAGACCCTTGTCCCGGACCTTCCTGCTTAATCAACTGTGCCCCCAGCAGAAAAGCAGAGGCCCAGGGATTTGTCCTACAGTGGCACTATTTTAAGTGACTCCAGCTAAGAGCCAAGCCGAGGCCAAGGGCTACTAGCAGCTGGCTGTGCAAGGCAGGAGCAGGCCTCTTCATGAAGAGACCTAGAAACTTCTCAGCCCTTGCGGGAAGCTACTGGAAAACACAAACCTCATCCCAACAGCAAGCAAGCGCAAAGCCCTAGCCTTCACCTCTCCCAGCCCCGTTTCCAGATCGCTTCCAACCCCCCCACCCCACGCAGGTTGTTGTAGAAATTGAGTAAGAAAGCATGCTCTGTCTTCTCTGAAGGACTAGGTGAGCAGAGATCCCAGATTCTAGAGAAAGAGTGGGAGGCGCTACCCCTGGCCCGAGCAGAGAGGACCCCGGAGCTCCTGGCTGCGGATCCCAGGACAAGGCAGAGGGCGAGGATCTGGGGTCTGGGTGAAGACTGGAGGCAAGGGCTGGGCGGGGTCCGAGATCGGGGTTCCGGGATCGGAGCCTGGGTTAGGGTTTCCAGGAAGGGGGCAGAGATGCAGCTGGGGGCCCGGAATAAAGCGGGCATGGGGGGGCTGGGGCAGGGATGGAGAGGGAGCTGGGATCCGGAAGGAGATAGGAGGCAGGGCCTGGGCAGGGTCCGGGATCGGGATCCGAGTCTGGGTTGGGGTTTCCAAGAAGAGGGCAGAGGTGCAGCAGGGGCCCGGAATACAGCGGGCAGGAAGGGGTCGGGGAGGGACCGGGAGGGGTCGGAAAGGGGTGCCCGCCCGGCCTTACGTGCTTGAGGCAGCGCTCCTTGAGCTTCTCCACCGAGGTGTCCTCGGTCACCTCCTCCAGCCACTCGGCGCCGTCGGCCGCGCAGATGTGCAGCCGCAGCACCTTGCCCGCGAAGATCTTCTCCTCCTGCACGAACATCTCGCCACTGCCCCGGCCTGCGAGCCCGTGAAGGTCACCGCGGCGGAGGCGGGGGCGGGGCCCGGCCGCCGCGCGCGCCTTCGCTGGCCGCCG
>NW_008345746.1:679227-732349 GCF_000622305.1 Nannospalax galili
GGCAGGCCGTCACCCGCAGCGGCCTGAGCGGTCTCCTTGCCGGAGCCGCAGGGGGCGCGCAGTCGCAGCCGCGCAGGAAGTGCGTAACGGGTGCCCGTGGGCATGCCGGGAGATGTGGTTCTCGGTCAGGCGTTCCGCTCAGTCCCCCGCGCCGGAAATATGAAACGGGGTGCGCCGAGGCACGTCGGGAGTTGTGGTTCTCTGGCGGGCTCCGCGTCGCCTTGCCGGAAGCGCGTCCGGCGGTTCACGTGCATGCCGGGAATTGTAGTTCTTCATCCGTTTCTTTCCTCCAGCATCACTAGCCACTTTGGTACCTCGGCGCGCTGGCGCGTTGGAATTGAAAAGAACTCTAGAGTCAAATACACACGGACCTCAGAGTTAGAAGAAGAGAGAATGTGAAATGTCTCGATTAGGGAACTGGGGATGAGCTTCAGTTAGTAAGTGATAGCCTAGCGTGTACGCAGCCGTGAATTTAATCCTCAGCACCACATAAATATGGCAGGGTGGCGCGAGTCCATTATAATCCAAACACTTAGGAAATGGAACTAGAAAGATCACAAAGGTCATTTTTGCGGGGCGTGGTGGCGCATACCTTTAATCCCAGCACTTGGGAGGCCGAGGCACTTTGTAAGGTCAAGGCCAGCCTGGTCTACATAGCAAGTTCCAGACCAGCTGTGGCTACAGGAGACAACGGGAGGCCCTTTCTCAAAAAACAGGAAAAAAAAGTCATCCTTGGCTACGTAGAGAGCCCTGGGCTGGCCTAGAATACATGAGACCCAGTTGTGAGCAGGGGGTTAATATTTTCTGCTGACCTGAGATGGGCCTAGCAGGTTCCATGGGGTCTACTTTCAGCAGTGTTCAGCACAGTGTATGGGTGCACTGCCTTGGGGCCTCCTGTTTACAAGGCCATGCTGGTGAAGGCTCCTGTCATAAATCTGAGTCTTGGCAGATGATCCCAGAGCTGATCAGTGGGAGATGCGAGGAGGCCCCTCCAGCTGGCCTTCCTGTCCCCCAGGGAGGCAGTCACAGGTCACAGGCAGGTGAGGAGGCTTGGGACGTCTGCTTTTCCTGTAACAGAGTACCACAAAGTTGGCGGGCAGTTGAAAGCAATAGAAAATCACCCTCCTGTGCTGACTGCACAGGCTGGTTTCCTCCCAAGACGCCTAGTGCCTTTCTTAATCCCTTAGCCCTCATCTCAGGTGTTCCAGAGCTGAGGGCCACCTTTATTCAGCCTTTACATCACCTCCACCTGCCCCTCCACTCTTCCCCATTGTCTTCCTGGTGTCTCCTCTCCTATATGGATGCTTGTTATTGGATTTAGGCCCTCAGTCTAAAATAATCTTATCTCCAAGTCCTTCATTACATCTCCAAAGACCTTTCCCAAACAGAGGTGCCATGTACACTCCAGCGAGACATGGCTGGCCTCAAGGGTGCCATGGAGCCCAGTACAGACACTTTCTACCATCCCTCAGGGATAGACACAGGTGATATTCTGGAAGAGCTCGGCAGCCACACTACATCCTCCACTCCTGTGAGACCGTGGTCTTCAGTATTCTAATGTAATCCTATAGGCATGTGGGTTGAGAGCCAGAGAGTCAGAGCTTTGAGTAGCCATTCTGTTCAGCAGTGTCAGTAGCAAACTGAGTCTGAAGTGGTTTCTTGTCTGTCAGACCTGGTCTTTTGGTGCCTCCTCCTGAAAGCTTGACCTGGCTACCTTCCCTGGCTACCAGTTTCCACACTGAGAATATTGGCAAAGCATTTGCAAGGAGCCCAAAGTCAGCATGAGCACCCTACCTCTGGGGATGCTGTGTGTGCCCAGAGGGACATGGGCCAAGTCCCTTCCCTGTGTTAGACCTGATTCTTCAGGATCCCCAAGACAAAGGATAGTGAGCATGGAGGATTGTGTTGCCCAGTGGACCTTGCAATGTCTAAGCTCTGTCCCTTCTCAGTGGGAGACAGCAGGGCCCCTTTTCCACTAGGGCCTGGCACCCCTGTACACACAGAGATGCCATTCAGAGCCTACTGAGGAAGGATGGGCTGCCCAGCCCTCAAGGTCAGTCTTTGTGTAGAAGCCCCTCTGGAGGTCACAGCCCTTGTGGTGTGGCTGAGCTATGTGGACGGTCCAACTCTGCCATCTCATGGATTATTCAAGGGAGCACCCACCCACCCACCCAGTGCTCCTCCTGCTCCTCATCTGGCTTGGTCCTTGTGGGACCTGCGTGGAGACTCAGCTTCTCTCCCATCCAGTGCCATTCTGCACCCAAGACTCATCTCCACCTCTGTTTCAGAGACTATTCTGATGTGCCCCCCATGGCCCATGGACCCTGTATGTATCTATTGAGCACCTGCTATTTAGGTCTGGAGATGCTTCAGGGGGTTGGTTCCATGAAGCTCCCTGGCTGGTGGACAGGGAGCCTCTGTTCCTGTAGTGGGCCAGAGGAGGCTTAGGGGGCTCTTAGTTAAAGCAATTGGAATCAGCTTTGGCCACTTCGGGGAGAAAAAGAATCCACAGAGGGCAGGGCATGGTGAGACAGGCAGATCTCTGTGAGATCAAAGCCAGCCGGGTCTACATAGTGAGTAGTGAGCTATGACTGGCTACAGGAAGACTGTGTCTCAAAAAGACCAAAAAATAAAATAAAATAAAATAAAATAAAATATCCACAGAAGGATTCCTGGGGGCACTCTCAGACCTTCCCTCGGCTAGAAGGACCAGGATAAGGTCCATGTTCACACTACAGGGGGCCTGCCAGGCAAGTGCACTACCACTTTCACACTAGACCCCTACCCTAGCCCTCAGCCCACGAAGCTTGGTGAGTAGGAGCTGGGCAGCCTGTGGCTTGCAGCACTGGCCACACTCTCAGGGATACCCTCCTGCCCCTATGCTTTTCAGACAAGGGGCAAGGACAAACCAGAGGGTGGGGTGCTCCCAGGGCCTGCCAGCTCCCCACCTCAGTTGGTCTGAATGTGACAGGCTAACTGGGAGACAGAATGGGCTGTGATCAGGAAATAACCAGCCCTAGCCCAAGACCCGAGTAAGCTGCCCCCCCAACACAGCCCTGGCTCCTGTCCAAGCACCGAGAGTTCTTTGAAGGAGATGGGTGGCCCTTGATGGGGCTACCAAGGACCTGGCAATCCATCCCATGAACTCCCCATCCCCTACCTGCCCTGATTCTTAGGCAGATGTGGCCCAAACCACTGAGCCCTGTGTGGTATCAGTGCACATACTGGGTTGACTTTGCCTAGGCTGGGAAAGCTGGGGGGTTGGGAGTCTCCCTGTAAAGGGACATCAAGACTGGCCCAGATGCCCTTGCCAGCCAAGAATGCAGGAGAGAGTGCCTGGGTTGCAAACCTTTCAAGAATATGCTGCAGTTCCTCCAGCAGGCCACTAGAAGGTGCAGGAGGGCTGCTGTCCAGCCCAGAGCCGGTATTTGTGAATTGGCTGAGTGGTAAAAGTAGGAGTGTGTGCCCCATTGGGAACACATATATGTGTACCTGTGTGTGTGCACACGTGTGTGAGCGCATTCGTGTGGGCATATGCATGTGCGTGGAATGCATGTCAGCATGGGTGTGTGGTATGCCTGAATACAGGTATGTAAATGTGTGTGACCTGGGACCCAGGGGACTGGCATGGCGACTTCTAATCCACTAATACTCTGCAGGGCCCAGAGCTGGAACCTGGCTGGGGACAGCGTCAACCTGCAGGAGGGGGTTGCATGGAGCACTGAGGAGAAACCCTCCCAGAGGGGGGTACTAGGAATGGTCTACATAAGGTGACTGAGTTCTTCAGGCAGCAAGTGGTTGGGGTAGGCTTTTCAGTTTCTATGTCCTTTTGGAGGACCCCAGTTTGAGAAGCATATCTCTGGTCCACCCCCTCACACTGGGAGACTCTCGGGCCTAGAGAGAGGACACAACTGGCTTCTGCTCTCTTGTCCTGCTCGCTTCAAAAGCCAGCACCAGCTCCCACGAGTCAGCTCCCGCAGAGCACCCCTTCTGGCTGCAAGGCTCCCCTCAGCTGACCCCTGCACTGCCCACCCTGGTTAACCACTGTCAGGATGTCCTGGAATGGCTGAATTCCAGGAGAGAGTCTGCGGCTCAAAAGAGCATTGTCTTCTCACCTGTGCTGAGGTCAGTTGGCAGTCAACATCAAGCTCCCAGGCCAGCTGGACCAGCTCAGGCCCCTCCCAGCTTCCAGTGGCTCCCTCAGTCCTGGATACCCTTGACCTTGGCTGCATCACTGGTCTCCTCCTCCTGCCTCCCTATGTCCTCTCCTCTTATAAAAACACCGGTTGTTGGACTTAGGATCAGCTGAACTCCAGGAGTTCATCTGAGTCTTAAACCAGTACATCTGCAAAGACCTCTCTGCAAAGCCACATCCTGAAGGTCCAGGTGATTGTGAGCTTGGGGACCCTCATTAACTTGCTACACTAACGGAGCAGTCACAAGCATTTACTAGTACAGGGTTGTTGTCCCTGTCACCCTATCCTATCTATACCACCCCATCCTCCACATGCAAGCCCTTCCCACCAGTGAAGTTTGTGCTCAGCTTTGGAGGAGAGGCTAGTCCCAAGGGTTGGGTGTCCAGGATGGGTACACCCAGAGTGAACAGGAACTGGGCAGGAAGACGCGGCCCCCACCCCCTAGGAGCCACAGCACCAGAAGCCGTGAAATATGAGTGATCCCCAAGGTTAATTAATTATTACATTAAAATGCACCCGTTAAGGGGCTGCAAACAGGAAGTATTAATCACCATCTCCTCAGACTGACAAGCACATTTCCCTAAGTTCCTCTGCTGCTGACTTAACCAAATGATAATCTCCCGGTGACTGCCATTTCCCATGAAGTCACAGCTCATGAATATTCCAGCATCGCAATTTGCTTTTTAAAAGGACAGACTTATTATTTCATTTTTAAGTTTACTGTCATGAATAGTAATTTCCCAGCTCCCAAAATAATGAGATGGCAGCCACCATTCTGGTCAACCGAGAGCTGGGTCCACAACTGTGTAGCGGGGCCCTGTCCCTTCCTCATGGGGTCAAGGGAACTGCCAGGTCATCATCAGCTTAAAGGAACAGTTGTTGAATGAGCCAAGAGCAGGCTGCCGCCCCTCCCCTAAACACTGGACAAAGTAGACACTGTCCACTCTTTGGTTCCTGAAAGCCTTGGCAACCACCCTGCGTCTTGCTTTTGTGATTGGGATAACAGGACGGGAAGCTTGACCCCAGGACAACACATACACCGAATTCAAATCCTGGCCCTGGTGCAGGCTAGTGCTGTGTGAGCTTAACCCCCACAGCCTTTTCTGTCATATGGAAAATGAACCAGGATCAGACTCCAGACTGTGCCTTGGATATGGAAAGACAGAAGACCAGAGGCCTGGCCTGTTGTCAGATCTTCTGTTCCACTGTGGTAGAAACGCTTGCACTCCAGAATTGGACAGGGGAGCAGAGCCTCCTTCAGCCTCCCCAGAGCAGCTTCCCGGGCCATTTCTGCCGTTTAAGGCAATTATAGTCTGGTCCAAGTACCCAATAAACCACAGCAACTCAGTAAATTCACAGTAAGTGGAAAATCAGATTTCATGACGCCCTTTCCTGATTGTTCTTATGGGAAGGCATGCTTCCCAAGATGCCTCCTTTCAGAAAGGGTGACAGCACGTGGGAGGACCACCCAGACCCTACCCCTCCTCCTAGAACCTCCTAAAGTCTTTCTGTGGCTGCTGCCTCATCCCAGCCTGTGTGGAGAAAGCCTCTTTTCTCAGCCCCCAAAGGTGCCATCTGTTCCCAGAAGCCCTGGGCTCCCTTGCCCTCCATGCCCTGACCTCTCATCCTCACCTTGCCCTGTAACACACCTTAGGGACTGTCTACAGTGGAGTCCACAGGCTCAGCGTTAGGCCTATCTTCTTGTCCCCAGACTCAGACCTTCTGGGACCCCATGTGTCCTGCCCCTTCCAGGTCCTACTGTTACTCCCCATCCCCAGCATGTCCGCAGCGTGCCTGTGTGCCGGCAAGTGACCACCAGGCTTGCTCTTGGCTGTTTAGAAAGAGTGGATGAGGGCTGGAGAGATGGCTCAGCAGTTAAGAGCACTGACTGCTCTTGCAGAGGACCCAGGTTCAATTCCCAGCACCCACATGGTGGTAACTCCAGTTCCAGGGGGTCTGACATCCTCTTCTGATCTCCATGGGCAATGCTCAAGACAGGTAAGTGCACTTACGTAGATGCAGGCAATACATTCATATGCATAAAATAATAAAATTAATTTTTTTTTAAAAAAAGCAGCCATTTTACCCAGATATGTTGGCTCATCTGTAACCCCAGCACTTGGGTGGGGGGGCTTGCTACAATTTTGAGGCCAGTCTGGCCCATAGAGTGAATTTCAGGCCGGTGGAGCAAGATCCTGTCTCAAAAAGAAAGAAGGAAGGGGTGATGGAGGGGAGAGAGGACGGAAGGAAGGGAGGGAGGGAGACAGCAGAGAGGGGAGAGAGGAGGTATTTCTGCCCCTCCATGGACCCACAGTGCCCCCTGCTGGCTATGAGAATTTGGTCCCAAAGGTCTGGGGCTCCAGACATCTGATAACCTCAGAGCTACGAACAGGCAACACTGTTCACACAAGTGGGCGGTAACTCCTTATAGGACCAAGGCTTTACTGTAAGCAGTGTCTTCAGTCGTCCCCAAGACCATGTCACAGGAATCTGAGAGCCTGGGGCCTTCTGAGGCATGGCTTTTGGAAGGCTCCATGCTCTTAGCTGAGATGACCTTTCTGGGACTTGTGGTGTTTTGTCACAGCAGCACTGTGGGTGGAGGATCCTTAGGGGTGGTGGAACTGTCTCACAGTGATCCTGATTCCAGGGTACTAAACACCAGGCGCACACCCTTGGCCTCCCTATGACAAGAAGAATGATAAGCTCTCCTCAGAGTCCCTCCACTCCAGGTGGGAGATCTTGAGCCAGGTGCACGCAAGCAAAGGAGCAGGAACCGGAGCTCCCCTTCTCCCTCACCAGCGCTGCCTGGGCCTTCCTGTCCTGGTCAGGCTGGGAAACTCCTGAGAACATGAAGATGGGATTGAAGAGGTCTAAAGAGGGGGAAAGCTTTCTCGAGGGCCTGGTGCATCCCTTTGCTCTACTGGGTGAGGGTCCTTGCTGGGCAGAGCCCTGGGTGCTCTCCAGGGTGCTGAAAGACCCATCATTGGGCGTCGCTCCCAGCCAGAGCTGTCTTCCCATCACAGGCCACCTTGGACTCCTGTGTCACCAGCACTCCCTGGGCACAGACCCTTCACCATCCTCATCCTTAACTTGTTTTTAATATAATATTTTAAATAATTCTTTGAGAATGTCATACACACACACCACGTACTTCGATGATATTCATCTCCACTTCTAACTCCTCCAGATCCACCCTCCACCTCCCTAACCCCTCCCACTGGGATTAAAGGCATGTGCCACCATGCCCAGCATTCCCTCTTTTTTAAAAATATATTTTATTATTTTTATTTTATGTGTGTGCGTGTATTGCCTTCATATAGGTAAGTGCACGTGTCGTGCAATGCCCACGGAGGACAGAAGAGGCTGTCGGATCCCCTGGAACTGGAGTTAGAACAGTTGTTAGCTGCCATGTGGGTGCTGGGATTCGAACCTGGATCTTCTGCAAGAACAACCAGTGTTTTTAACCGCTGAGCCATCTCTCCAGCCCCCAATGCCCTCTTTTTTTTTTTTTTTTTTTTTTGGTTTTTGGGATTAAAGGTGTGTGCTACCATGCCCGGCCACCCTCTTTTTTTTTATACCATCAAGTTCAATCTGCTCATATACTCATGGATGTGGGCCATCTTCTGGAGTGTGGTCACTACCAGGGACCACACCTTGAAAGAAAACTTACTCTCCCTCCACCAGAAGCCATCAGTTGTCAATAGCTCTTTAGTTAAGGATGGATCTTGTAGGGTGTGGTGGCTCAGGCCTTTAATCTCAGAACTTGGGAGGCAGAGGCAGGCGGATCTCTGTAAATTTGAGGCTAGCCTGGTCAACATAGCAAGTTCTAGGCTAGTTGGAGCTACAGGAAGACCCTGTCTCAAAAATACCAAATAATAATAATTAATAATAATAATAAATTTTAAATGTAAAATCAAGACAATTCTTTGCACCCTTCCTTTCCAACTTGGGCCTGGCAGAAAGGCTCCTGCAAAGGGTGATGAGAAGAAGGGCCATTCCGCCATCAACAAGGTGGTGACCAGGAATACACCATTAACATTCACAAGCACATCCATGGAGTGGGCTTCAAGAAACGTGCCCCTTGGGTGCTCAAAGAAATCTGGAAATTGACCATGAAGGAGATGGGAACTCCAGATGTGCAATACCAGCCTCAACAAAGCTGTCTGGGCCAAAGGGATAAGTAATGTTCGTTTGTCTAGAAAATGTAATGAGGTGAGGATTTGCCAAAGGAGCTGTGTAGCTTGGTAACTTATGTCCCTGTTACCACTTCCAAAAATCTGCAGACGTGCTCACTTCAGCAGCACATAAACTAAAATTGGAACGATACAGAGAAGATTAGCATAGCCCCTGCACAAGGATGACACGCAAATTCGCCAAGTGTTCCATATTTATTTTGCCAGGCATGGTGGTGACACACACCTTTTATCCCAGCATGCGGGAGGCAGAGGCAGGCAGATCTCTGTGAATTCAAGGCCAGCCTGGTCTACATTGTGAGTTCCAGGTCAGCTGGGGCTCCCTGTCTTTAAAAGACCAAAAAAAAAAAAAAAAAAAAAAAAAAAGGAAAGTGGGTATGACAGTGGCTTGGAGCACACAATTTTGGAGCCAACTGGATCTGGACAGACCTAGCCTTATGGCTCCTGAGTCACACTGCCCAGCCATGGTCAGGAACGCCTGTCAGGAGGGAAGCCATGCACAAGGATGGCAACATGGCAGCTCCCTTTCTTACTCTGCTCACAGGCAGGGGTGTGTGTTGATGAGACTAATGCAGGGGATTTCTGTTGAAGTGACAGTCCCTCTTGTGACATATAGGAGAAAGGGTGGCCATGGCTCCCACAGCGCCTCCATCCCCCTCCCCGCCCCTGTTGGGCACAGGAGCCCTGTGCCTGCAGCATGAGCTAAGGCTTCCAGTTCAGCACTCATGCCTCAGAAGACGTTCAGTAGCTGGTGTTTGGCGCCCGGATGCAGGAAGAGCCCAGCATCGCTTCTGGGAACACAAGACATTTAAGTGACTTCCTTGATGAATATTTCATGATTTACATTAATGGCTTTCTGGTGTTTTTCATAACAAAACTCTCCACATTATGATGGGTTAAATGTGGTTATTCCGGCCACTCTTGCCCTTAAGTCCCTCCCCAAGTGAGCCCCAATGCCCCTCTTCCAGGCTCTCCCCTGAGGCCCCCGTCCTGGTGGGGGGGATGGTGCTAGTCACCTGTTTGTACAGCAGGCACCTGAGCTACATACCCTACATATGACCGGGGTCAGGAAGCTGCCTTAGGTCAGCTCAAAAAGTGGCCTAGGGATGAAAGGACCCATCCAGGACCTGGTCCACATGTCCCAGCCTATGAGGGGGTGTGGCTTATCTACCTTATGTACCTTCACACGTCACCCCAGAATTGCCAGCTACTACTCCTTCGGGAATGGGTCTTTTTCAATGACACTTCATCTGGGTTTCCCTGTCTTTACCTGACGTCCCTGTCCCTGGATGCCACATGTTTCATCTTGTGTCCCCTCGGGCCCCTCTTGGCTGTGACAGTGTCTTGGACATTCTGTCCTTCGGTGGCCTTGGCAGCTCAGAGGCTGGCTGGGCAGGTGTTCTGCTGACTCCCCGTGGCTGGGCTCCATCTGCTGTGACTATGGTGCTGGCCTGCAGATGCCACCCTGGTCCCACCCTGTCTATGCAGCCTGTCATTATCACCCTTGACCACCTGGTGGAATGTGTGCCGGATGCTCTGTGGTAGACTACCCGCCCCCATCCTGTCCCTTTGGGAAGGAAATCACTGTGAACCCCTCACGTAAGAAGTGTGGGACTCAGGGGCTGGAGAGATGGCTCCGCAGTTAAAAGCACTGGTTGCTCTTGCAGAGGACTGGGGTTTGATTCCCAGCACCCACATGGTGGCTGACAACCATCCATAACTCCAGTTCTAGGGGATCTGATGCCTTCTTCTGACCTCTGCAGGCATTTCACGAAGGAGGGCGCACTCACATACATGCAGACAACACACCCATACACATAAAATAAAAAATAATAAAATATTTTTTAAAAAAGAAGTGTGGGACTCATTCCTAAGTGACCTGGAATTTTCTTCTGCATAAGAGATTTGTCTCTGATCTGCCTGTCTACTCACTGGCTCTGTGATCTTGCTCAGCATGAACCCATATGGTGGTGCTGAACTCTGACAACTCAGGTCATCACTGTCGTTGATCCAACTCCTCTCTCTTCCTCTGTTGGGGCCCTTCCAGTGGGCACCTCTGTTCCTTTGACTTACCCACAACTGTCTTCCCCCAAGAATTTCCTAAATATCATAAGCTATAATTGTGACAATATAGATTATCGTACACCTCATGTCAGGTCGTATGTCACATGCTTGTGAATGATAATAAGCCCATATTATGTTTTATAGTATAGCATTTGTTCTTTATCAAGTGGCTGCATAGTATCCTCAAGGCTCACCTGTTGTATAGCAGGTGTTAGAATTTCTTCCTTCATAAGGATGACAACCCCCAGGAATTTTCCAAAACTATGATAGAAAATATATATGTGACCTTTGCCCCGGGTTCTCGACATAGGCTCAGCTAATCCAAGCAACGCCTCAGAGGTAAGAGTGACCTTGGGAGGCTAAGGAGGAAGCTGGGGTTAGTAGCCCCTCCACAGCTTCAGGGTGAGCGTTCCAGGAAGAACAGCTGCTTCTCAGAGGGTTGGAACCCCCACCCAGCCCCTGAATGCAGGCTGAGTCAGAGGACTGCGCCTCTGTGACTGAACGTCTAAACCCAGATGAATTCCACAAAGCTTCTGTGCAGCGACTGCCGTAGGTGGGCTCTGAGGAGGGTGCGGGACCTCTGGTTCTCGCCTGTCTTTTGCACTATTTGAGGTCTCTCTCTTGCTCACTGGGCTGGATCCTTGGAAATGAACAATGAGCCACAAGTCACTGTAGCAAATTATCCAGCCTGATAAGATGGTCTTGTGTGACTACTCAAGGCTCCAGGAGAGGCTGGTGAGGCAGCTCAGCGGGTAAAGGCACTTACCACCAAAGCTGATGCTCTGAGTTCAATCCCCAAGACCCACATGGTGGAAGGAGAGAACAGACTCCTCCGACCTCTACACTCATACACGTGTACACACACACACACACACACACACACACACACATACAAAACAGAGGGGGATGGAGAGATGACTCAGTGGTTAAGAGCACTGACTGCTCTTGCAGAGGACCCAGGTTCGATTCCCAGCACCCACATGGCGGCTACGAACCATCTTTAACTCCAGTTCCAGGGGAATCCGAAGCCCTCTTCTGACCTCCTTGGGCATTGCATAACACAGGTGCACTCACATACATGCAGGCAATACAATAATAGTTTCTTGGGGTTTATTTATTATTTTTATTTTATGTGTATGAGTGTATTGCCTGCATGTGTATAAGTGCACCCATGTTGTGCAATGCCCAAGGAGGTCAGAAGAGGGCATTGGATCTCCCTGGAGCTGGGTTACAGATGGTTGTTAGCTAACATGTGGGTGCTTAGAATTGAACCCGGGTCCTCTGAAAGAGCAATCAGTGCTCTTAACCTCTGAGCCATCTCTCCAGCACCCAAAGATGCTTTTTTTTTTGTTTTTGTTTTTAGTCTTTTTGAGACAGGGTCTCCCTGTAGCCCCAGCTGTCCTGGAACTCACTATGTAGACCAGGCTGGCCTTGAACTCACAAAGATCCGCCTACCTCTGCCTCCCAAGTGCTGGGATTAAAGGCGTGCGCCACCATGCCCGGCCTCAAAGATGCTTTTTAAAGAGTACAGGAGGCCCCAACTTGTGGGAGATTTCTGGAAGGACATCATGTGGAACCCTGTCGTCCAGCATGACACTGCCCTTACCATCTTAATCAGACAAGCTGTGATTATCCACACAAGAGTCTCACAAGTTGGAGCCTATTGATGTTTCCTCACAGAAAGAGGGAGAGCAGAGTCATTAGGGCCTCAGCAGAGATCCCCCGGAGATAGGTACAGTCATGACCCTACTTCAGAAGCCTGAGAACTCCAACTTCTCGGGGAACTCCACCTTGTAGGGTTGGCCCCCAGATCTCATGGCACCTTGGAATATATGAAATATTCCAGAACTCCACTTGCAAAATCAAAACCAGAACTGTCCAAAACCTCTTTGAGGTGCCAAGCTAAGGCCCTGTAGAGTGACTTGAAGGCCAAGGTTAGAGGAATGAGGAGCCTCTCCAGAGGCGTCCCTGTAAGTTCCTCTCAGCCCAAGTTCCCACCCAGAAGCAACCTGGCCTGACTCTGCAGTGTCAACAAACTGGACCCCAGAGACCACATCTAAGGACATGCCAAGGTTGACTGACTAGAGCTAGCTTTCCATTCAGACGGAGAGGACTGTAGGCTGGGAGCCAGGATCAATCCCAGCTGAGCACGTTTGGGAAAAGAGAAGCGCACCCACAGACATGAACTTGGACTCTCTCCCTTAGTTCCCACGGGCTGCAGCTCTCGGTGCCGTTACCAGCCATCACCTGAGGAAGGGCACCTGCATGCTATGGACCTTGTGCTTCTGACTCAGTTGGCCCTAAGCACTGATGATGCAAACGTGTCAGCTGTGCCTGAGAAGCTAATCTCTCCATCTCAGTCCCCGTCCCCATCCCCATCCTGGATCCAGGAGTTGCCTCACCATCTCTACACACTGGGCTCTTGGGGGAAGCATTCTACCCTCGGCCCCTTTTCCCCTCTTTAAAAATTTGTTTTTAATTTTTATTATTTTATGTGTATGAGTGTGTTGTCTGCACATATATGCCACAGAGGTCAGAAAAGAGCTTCGAATTCCCCTGGAACTGGTCAGAAGAGGGCTTCGGATTCCCATGGAACTGGAGTTAAGGACAGTTTGTAGGCACCATGTTGGTGCTGGGAACCGAACCTGAAGGCCTCCTGACATGATGGTTACTTTTTAGCGTCAACTTGATACAATCTGGAATCACCTCTGAAGGAGGGATTGTTTAGATTCGGTTGGCCTGTGGGTGTGTCTGTGAGGAGTGAGGATGATTGTGTTAACTGAGGCAGAAAGGCCCGTCCACTTTGGGTGGTACCATTCTTTGGTCTAGGGTCCTGGATTGAACAAGGGTGGAGAGAGCAGACTGAGTGCAAGCATACATACCTCTTAAAAAATGTTTTATTTAAATGCCGGGTGTGGTGGCGCACACCTTTAATCCCAGCACTTGGGAGGCAGAGGCAGGAGGATCTTTGTGAACATCAGTTCTCTCCTTCCACCTTCACACTGGTTCCAGGGATTACAGGCTTATGTGGCAACTGCTTTAGCCTCTGAGCAATCTCACTGGCTGCCCCCCTTTCTCTTTTTAAAAATATTTTTTATTTTTATTTTATGCGTATGAGTGTCTGCTTGTATGTAAGTGCACCGGTCTTATGCCATGCTCATGGAGGTCAGAAGAGGATGTCGCATCCCCTGGAACTGGAGTTTCCAGAGAGTTGTTAGCTGCCCTGTGGGTGCTGGGAACTGAATCCAGGTCCTCTGCAAGAGCAGCCAGTGCTCTTAACCGCTGAGCTGTCTCTCCAGCTCTCACATACACGTATTATTAATCCACTGCTCTTTACTCTTGACTGTGGATGTGATGTGACTGCTTTACGTTCCTGCCACCTTGACTTCCCCCAAATGATGGGGTGCAACCTGGAATCGCACAACAAAGAAATGATGTCTCCCTCAAGTTGTTGTTTTTTTAATTTTTAAAAATTTATTTTAGGGGCTGGAGAGATGGCTCAGCGGTTAAGAGCACTGACTACTCCTGTAAAGGACCCATTTTGATTCCCAGCATCCACATGGTGGTTAACAACCATCTGTAGCTCTAGTTCCAGGGAATCCAATACCTTCTTCTAATCTCCGCAGGCACAGCATGACATGCAGACAATACACTCATACACAAAAATAAAAATAAAAAAATATAAAAAATAAAAATTTTAAAAAGAATTTTAAAAATAATACAAATAAATCTCTTTAAAAAAAAACAACAAAACGGCCTGGAGAGATGGCTCAGTGGTTAAGAGCACTGACTGCTCTTGCAGAGGACCCGGGTTCGATTCCCAGCACCCACATGGCGGCTACAAGCCATCCTTAACTCCAGTTCCAGGGGAATCTGAAGCCCTCTTCTGACCTTCGCAGCATTGCACAACACGAGTACATCACATACATGCAGGCAACACACTCGTACACATAAAATAAAATTAAAAATATACATTTATATATATATTTTTGGGGGGTCTTTTTGAGACAGGGTGTCCCTGTAGCCCCAGCTGACCTGGAACTCACTATGTAGACCAAGCTGGTCTCGAACTCACAGAAATCCTCCTGCCTCTGCCTCCCGAGTGCTGGGATTAAAGGCATGTGCCACCACACCTGGCAATAAAATATATTTTTAAAAAATTTATTTTAGGTGTATGAGTGTACTGCCTGTGTGTTAATGCACCGGTGTCGTGCAATGCCTGCAGAGGACAGAAGAGGGCGTCGGATCCTCTGGAACTGGAGCTACAGAAGGTTGTTAGCTGCAGTGTGAGAGCTGGGATTTGAACTCTGGTCTTTGGCAAGAGGAGCCAATGATTTTAACCACTGAGTCATCTCTCCAGCCCCTTAAGGTGCTTTTGTTAGGATATTTTATCATAGTGACACACTTAAGAAACTGAAACACTTAAGAACAAGGTGCCTAGGCTAGAAAGCTGGCACAGCCATTAAAGGCTCAGGCTCACAACCAAAAAGAATAAGGTGCCTGTCCATCTGTCTGGCAAAGAGTAAACTGGAATAACACAAGATAAAATCTGAAAAGCAGGCCAGGCCCTGCCCGTGTCCCAGTGGGCCTGGGGGTGCCAGGCATCTAGGCTGGCAGAGCCTGATGTGACTAAGGGGTGCCAGGGAAGATAGAGCATGCCGAGGACCCCTCAGCAATGAGGCGGTATGAGGGAAGGATTGCGCATTTACGGGCGTGCACCCTTCCAGAACTCCACTTGTAAAGTCTGAAACCAGAGCCACCCAGAGCTTCTTGAGAGCAGCTAGCAAAGGGCCTGTGAAGTAAGGAAGAGCCTGGGGAAGCAAGACCAGGTCCACTGAGTGCTAGCTGTGATCTCACATGAGCAGGGCAGGAGCCACCCAGTAGGGCAGGAAGGGAATTGAAAACTGGGACCCAGGCCAAGGCAGAGCAGGCAGGCTGGGGATTCAGAGCCAGCCATAAGTAATGGGTCAGAGCACCCATCAGGGCATCTGTGAGCCAAGCCCCCGAACAGAGTGTGTGGGACCCTTCTCTGACTCTACCCCAGAGCCTGTAGATGCACAAGAAGGGACGGGGAGGCCTCCCCCTAGGTGAGACTCTGCCAGAGCACCCACCTTCCTTCCCCTGGACACCACCTTTTTCTTTTTTGTGGGACTCAAACCTGGCACAAGGATGCCATTCAGTCTCTGAAACAAGAGCATGAAATAGTTACTGCCTGGGACTCCAGGGTTTAGTTGAGCTTCAGGGGCCGGGCAGCAGCTTGGGCCTCTCATCAGTGGGTCTTGGAGAATCTGGGTCATGGAAGATGGCAGGAACCTGCCTGCCTGCCAGCAGCAAGTGGCACTGCCTGTTCCAACCCAGAAACCATATGAATATCTGCTCTTCCCCTGGGACAGCCAGAGGCTGGGCTTTGGGAAGTGCCTGTGTTAGCCAGAGGTAGGGGCCTCCCACTGGAGCACTGGGGGACCTGCCACCTCCCTGGTACCCAAACCCTGCTGGAGATGAGCTGTCACCACCCCTGCTTTCCTTGATGTCCTCTGTTCTGAGGTTTGCAGGACTAGCTCACAATAGGCACTGGGAGGAGAGGGTTTCCATCCTTGAGGAGGGATATATGAGCCTTCTACGCCCTGGGTACCCTTAGAGAGCTCATGGGGCAACTAAACTAGGTGGGGAGGGGGGTCCCAGTGCACCCCAGCACCCAAGGACCTGGTTCCCACAGAGGCTACAGCTGACACACCTAAGTCCCTAGGAGACATTCTCTGGTAGCAGAAGTATGGTTGCCACATGTGGCCACACTCCTACCAGTGAGTTGGGAAACTGCCATGTTAGCTGCCATGCGGGTGCTGGGATTCAAACCCTGGTTTTCTGCAAGAACAACCAGTGTTCTTAACCACTGAGCCATCTCTGCAGCCCCCAGCCTGAACTTCTATTAAGTCAATCTCTCTCTCTCTCTCTTTTTCTCTCTCTTTTCAAAGACAGGGTCTCATGTAGCCCAACTTAAACTCAGGCACAGAAACTGAGGCACAGAAGGGGTGGGACTGGTTGCCTGAGTGGCTTCCAGACATGCTTTCCTCCCCGACTCCAGACACCTTGTCCCTCCAGCAAGACCAGAACTTTCAGCCAGCTGGTCCTGCCAGGTTGGCCCTTCTGGCCTCAGATGGACATGGCCCTAGGCCTTAGCAGCTAGGCAGGCACCACTAGCCTATGCTCTTCGAGCAGGCCTGGGCACGTGAGTTGCCTTCAGATCTGGTCCCTGCTGAGGAGGTGGCAGGAACATAGCGTTCTCCTGGTACCCAGCCAGATGCTGTCCCCATGCCCCTCCTCCACTTGGATGCTCTCTGTAGCCATAGCTGAATCTCAGGCACTGTCCACCCTCCAGATATACACAGCTCACAGCCTGAGCCCCAGGAATACCCTCCTCTTCTAGGAAGGAGGTGACATGGGAGTGGGACCCTCAGTCCTTGGGGAGATCAGGAGTCCCATGGGGTATAGTCAGGCCACCATTGGCCCCTGGCCTTAGCAGTGGAAAATTGGGAAATGTGCACCCTCCACCCCCGCAGGTTGTCATGGGACACTCCGTACTGAATGCTTGGCACTAAGCACAGATGTGTGGCTGTGCCCAGGGGTTCTCTGAAGTGTTCTCTGGACACTTCTCTGGAAGTGTCCCCTGGCTGTCCTCCACCCCAGATGCAGGGCCCCACAAAGCTGTAGGCATGTGCCCTCCTTCTGAGGGGCCACACTGGGTGGTCCTGCAAGCTCCTCTTCCAGTCTTTTCCATCTGCCTGTCTCTCTATACTAGCCTCCCCCATCCTCACACCCTGCCCCACCATGGCCTGTCCTCCCCTGGGCCCGGCTCTGTGGCTCCCTTGATGGACCTGGGGCTTTCTATAGAGCCCTGGGTCCAGCCTCCAGCATTGCCCTGGGAGAAGTGTGCCCAAGGGTACCCTTCGGGCCCAAGTTGCCAGCCTGGGGAAACAAGGCTAGAAGGTGTGTGTAGACATCCTGTCTTGAGTGGGAAGCTGTGTTCTGAACATGGGCCAGGGCTTGTCTGGATGACCAGGCCCAGGATCATAAGCTGGCTGTTTTGAGCTGTCCATTGGGGGAGGTCAACAGCCCTGCCCCTCTGTTCAAGGAGTGAGAAGAGTATACCCCAAAGTGGGCAGATGGTGGGATTTTGCCATTCAAGGGACAGACTGGAACTAGACAGATGTCAAGGCCATGGGGCCTAAGAATAGTGGGATTCAAGCTTTTCCAGAAGTCATAATGTCACATCATTCCAGACTTTGAGCATCAAAGGCTCCTTGCCATGCTCCTGAGGCCAGGAGATCCTTACAGCTCCCCTTAGCTCCAGGCTCAGCCATGTGCCTGGGTCCTGGGAGCAGTTGCTAGATACCCTTGTGAGCTGGTGCACTCCACCTAGGAGCAGATGCCCCAGACTCCCCAGGCAGGGATGACCCCAACTACCAGGAGACAACAACACTCAAGAGGTCCTCACTGTGGTGCTGTTATCCCAGAGCTGAGCCGGACAAACTCTGGGTCTATAGCAGGGGCTGGAAAGAACATCCCGGTAAGAAACTGTGCCCTCTGATGACCCCAGGCCATCTTCCTCTCTGTCTGCCCCACCCCGAGAAGGGAACAGATGGGGGTCAGGGAGCAGTCCAAGCTGGGACTCTCATCCCTGCTCTCCTCAGCTGTGGCTGCCCCTCCCCTGCCAAGACCAGGGCCCCTGCTCCAGTACGACCCTGAGCATGGCACCCCAAATACATCTCAGTTCTGCCCAGCATCTGCCTCTCTCCAGGGCTCTGGCAGACTCCTCCCTGCCCAACAGAGCAGAGGAGGGGGGCGCATCTCCCAGCTGGCATAGAGAGCAAAACCAATGGTGATTCCTAATTAATCAGAGCGTGTGTGAACCAGGGGATCGTAGAGTGATTTCCCAAACCGGTTGAATCTTGAAGAACAAACATCCCGTTACCTCCATGGAGTACACACAACCATGAAGCGGGGCCAAAGGGAGCCGTGATAAAGCAGGCCTTTCCCAGCGCTGTGCGTCACAGCCGAAGTCACTTCATGGAGCGCCAGCGGAGGAAATGACTGCAGGCTGATTTATCTGCCCCGACTCTGGGCAGCACTTCAGATTAATAAAAATATTTAATAAAGAATCAAGATGGTTTATCTGTAATGCAAAGAGAATCGCATCGCCTATATTTTTATTACTGAAAAATTGAAGCAGAAAGAAATAATGATATGAGCTACTGCATAAATGGCAAAAAATACCCATTCCGGTGGTGTGCTTTGCACTGCAGCCGCGCTCTGCCCTGTAAACATAATGTATGGCTCGTCTCTTTCCGAGGATTCCAGAGCCTGCTCGACACTGGAGTTAATATCACCCCACTCTCCACGGTGCAGGGAAGTGATTAAATGAGAAATAAATTTGGCTGTCACTGCATTTAAAATCAAATCAAGGATCATTTGTTACCCCAAATGAAGCTGTTCTCCTTCCCTGCCCGAGAGCAGGCTGCTGTTTGCCGAGCCATTTAGAAATGTGTGTACAGTAAACTCAGCGCGTAATGGCTTGTACTATAACATGATCTTTATGGGGCTGTCGTGCCAGGCTGCCGAGGGAGCATGGAACAGCACGTGGCTTTTTAAATTTAAAGTTATAGGTGTGCGACCAGGCAGGCTTGTCTCAGACTCATCTGGGTCTTGTTGGCAGAGGCCCCTGGCAAGATGGGGCAGGGGAACTGAGAGGGGACGGGACAACAGCTACTGTCCTAACACCTGTCTCTCTGCCCTCAGCTCCTGCTCTGCTTCAACCAGTCCACTTGCCCTCAGATTCTAAGTGCTGAGGTCCTAACTGGCCCCACAAGCAGGAGGAGGCCTCACCTGGGAAAATGCCAGGGCGATGGTGGAAGCAGCGGAGGGATCTCAGCGCTCATGTTCCCTTGTGGCTGGCGGTGACCCAGCAGCACAGCAGGAGTTAGGGCTACGCAGGCCTCTCAGCAGTTGGGTCCCCCTTCCTGGTCCTCACCACAGTGGGCAGGACGGTTTCTACCTGCTGTCATTTAGAAGGCAGTGCATCACTAGGTGAGTTCTAGAAGTTTCCAATGAGAAGTGTCCCAATGGGCTTCAGTGTATGAAATAGCCAAGTCTGAAGAAATGTGCTGATGCCCTCTGATGAGCTCCCTGTCACGAGCCTGTCAGTGCTGGACAACAGATAGAGGAGACGGACCCCAAAAGACAGGTCCAAATCCTGGTCTACAGGTCCTCAGACTGTGCCTTATCTGGGTTGGGTTGCTGTGAATCTATATTAATGTCAGGTTACACTGAATAAGGACGATCTCTGATCTACTGTGACCAATGTCCTTAGAAGAAGACTGCCGCAGGGACGGGGAAGCCACTTCTAGAGGCACAGACTGGAGCCTGAGAATGCAGTGGTCCCTAGCAGACCTCCAGTGCCTTCCATAGCTGCAGGCCTGCTTGTGTGGAGTCAAGGGACACCTGGCTCTGCTGATGGAGGGACTTCCCAGTGCTGGGACTTCATCCAGAGTTGAAGGGGATTATGGGGTTTCACCCCAGGTAGCACAGGCCTGTGTAGGACAGAAGCTCATGGTGCTGGCCAATCCTGGCTCAGGCCTTGAAAGCTCTGATTGTTGAGTGAGTGTGACCAGTAAGTGAATGAACGAGTGAATGAATCTTCTTTTTCCAGCCCCTGCCCTTGCTTCCCCCATAAAGCTGCCTGCTGCTGCCCAGCCATGAGATGTGTGGACACAGTTTCCTGCCTGAGTCAGGCAGCAGGATCCCTGGAAAGAGCTTGGCCAAACTAGGAGCTGGTTCTGGTCTGTGGGGGTGTTCCTTGGTGGGGTGCCCCTGCTGCGGCCTCTGCTGCTTTCTCTAGAGGTAGGGAGCTCACCCCCCACTCCTCGAGGAAATTTCAGGATGGGGGCCATCGCTGTGCCTTGGTCCCTCCTTGGTATCTCCTGCTCCTTTGTCTCGAGAGCCACAGAAATGGGGTGGGAGGATTGCTGGGGTAGTCGGGCTAGGAGAGCTTCCTGGAGGTGGCAACCAGCCCATCCCCCGGCTGACAGTGGAAAGGCCCCAGTCACGGCCCCCTGCCCAGTCCCTCCATTCTCTGTATCTCCCCAGCCTCGTGTCCCTACCTTTCTCAAAGTTGTCACCTTTCCTCAGCTGTGGGATGCAGGTGTCACACTCTCCATGTCTCCATGCTCCAAGCTCCTCTGTTCCTGGAGGCCTGGCTAATACCGGAATTGGGACCTGGGGGAACAGGCCTCACAGCAAGGAAAAGACTGAGCTATTTCCCTGGCTTGTCCTCCCAGGACAGGCCCTTCCCGTACCTGCTCCTGGACACCCTCCCCTGCCCAGCCTCTGCCAGTTACTCCAGAACCAACCGCAGTCCACACCCCTTGCCAGCCACTCCCAGCTACTCTCTTAGTCCAGAGAACTAGCTGAAGCCCAGACAGGGCAGGAGCAGACTTGTCCCTTGGCCCAGCCAAGTCCCCAGCTGTCTTCACCCTTATGTGCCCCAGGCTGGTGCGGACCCCCACCACCAGGGCCTATGCTGCCTTCTCTGTTCAAGCCAGCCAGTTCCCTGTTCAGGTATTACAGCCTTGGGTTTCTGCATCTTCTGTCCTAGCCTATGATTCTTCTACAGACACACACACACTTTCACACACTCACACACACACACACTCCTTCTGCATCTTCTGTCCTAGCCAATGATTCTTCTACAGACACACACACACACAGTCACACACACACACACACACTTTCACACACTCACACACACACTCACACACTCACACACACTTTCACACACTCACACACACACTCACACACTCTCTCACACACACTTTCACACACTCACACTCACACACACTCTCTCACACTCACACACACACACACTCACACACTTTCTCCTTTATTCTCCTCTGTTTGTGCTGAAGAGGAACACAGGGCTTCACACACGCATATGCTAAACAAATGCTCTACCACAGAGCCACAGTCTAGCCTGTGATGCTTCTTTCAAAGCTGACCAGGCTCACACTCACACACACACTCACACACTTTCACACTCACACACTTTCACACACTCACACACACTCACACACACACACTCACACACACTTTCACACACTCACACACACACTCACACACTCACACACACTTTCACACACTCACACACACACTCACACACTCTCTCACACACACTTTCACACACTCACACTCACACACACTCTCTCACACTCACACACACACACACTCACACACTTTCTCCTTTATTCTCCTCTGTTTGTGCTGAAGAGGAACACAGGGCTTCACACACGCATATGCTAAACAAATGCTCTACCACAGAGACACAGTCTCTCACACACTCACACACACTTTCACACACTCACACACTCACACACACACTCACACACTCACACACACTTTCACACACTCACACACTCACACACACACTCACACACTCACACACACTTTCACACACTCACACACTCACACACACACTCACACTCTCACACACACTTTCACACACTCACACTCACACTCTCTCACACTCACACACACACACACACACTTTCTCCTTTATTCTCCTCTGTTTGTGCTGAAGAGGAACACAGGGCTTCACACACGCATATGCTAAACAAATGCTCTACCACAGAGCCACAGTCTAGCCTGTGATGCTTCTTTCAAAGCTGACCAGGGCGTACTTACTTGTGTCCTTACTGGTGTCCTTACCAGTAAGGTGGTCCAGTCACCCAGACCTCTAAGGAGGGTTTTCCCATGATGTGGGTGAGGGGCAGCTCCTCCTCCAGCTCCAGGCCTCAGTATTGGCTGCCACAGACCTGGAGCAGGGGCATGCAGAGGAGGGTCTTGACGGAGGGGTGGGAGCTCTGGGTGTCAGGAAAGCAGGAATGCCAGCCCTGCCTAGCACCACCTTGATCCCCACTGGAACCTTCCCTGGAAAGTAAGAGTTCCTAAGCACTCATCTGAGGGGCTCGTGGGAGGAAATTCTCAGGCCAGTAAGGAGGCAGGGAATATGGTGGGTGGTTAGGGAACGAGTGGGCCTGGAATGGTGGCGGGGTGTCAGATGGAGCAGCCATCAGCATCCAACTCCCAGTGCCAGCTGCTGAGGAGCCAGGGGCACTCCAGAGCTCCACGTCTCAGCTCAGACTTGACGGAGGTCCCGGCCTCATCTCTGACCTCTGACCCTGGCTCCAGACTGAATCTCAACTCAATCACATCCCCCCAGACCCTCACCAGCATCCATCAAACTATGTATTGTGTGGCAGTGGCCTGATCCAGCCCATCCTTGCCCTTTGCCTTCAAGGAGAGACACCATTCTTCACCACCCGTATGGTGGACTTGGCACTGGCCCGTCCCCTGGCTGGGAATGTGGGGTGCAGCCCCTCAGCCCTGGCCTGCTGCGTTCCTGTTTTTGTGAAGCCTGGAAGCCTGTCTGGTCAGTGTCCACAGCTGCCTTTGCCAAGTACATTGAGGTTAATGTTGCCATCTTGCTAATGGCCTGCTGTGTTATAATGTGTAACATAAACTTAAAAATTAATTGCCTCACCTTCCGAAGCAACTTTAACTGCTCCTGAAAGGAAATATGGCTAATAACCATAATTTTAACATCAATTCTTGTTGGGAGGTTATGTTTGACCCAGTTTCTTTTGTTAATTCATGATTTCACATTTTCTCTTTCCTGGGTGTGTGTGGGGCATAGGGAGAAAATTTCACTGTGTTTTGGCCCTAAGTTGAAAAATGCCCAAAGGAACGTATGTTGGTTCTTTGTGTAATCACTATTAATTATGGCAACAGGTGCCATGCATGGTTGTGGGGTGACCCGGGCCACCCCAAGACATAGATGTTTCTAGTGCCCGGTCAGGTGCCAGGTGGGCATGCTGTCCTTGGTCTGAGGGGAGCTTGGGGGGGGCACTATCTTTCCTCTGTTGTACCTGTTGGCTAGAGCAGACCGCCCTGGGAGTCTGTGAAGAAGGAAGTGTGACTACCAGGTGACTTTTGTGGCTGGCAGCTGCCTATCTTTTCTACACCTTCCCCCTGGTCTCCAGGGCTGGGTAGAGCACAGGGCCTTGGGCCAGGTGAGGTCCCTGGTCTGGCAGGACCTGGGTCTCTGGGGCTGGTCCCAGTGACCTGTATCATAAGCCAGCATCTCAAGAAACAAACACCTGGTCACCATGACAGAGCAAGGCCAGGACTGTTGGGGCAGAGGTCCCAGCCCAGAGTGCTGTGGGACTCATGGAGTGGGGCAGCAGGAGGAGGGTGGCTCCTGGGGACAGGCTGAGCATTGCCAGCTCTGCCACCTCTCAATACCGCTTCACTTGTCAGAGTGGAGGACGACATGGGATCTGCTCCCCTTTCTTTTTTTGGTCTTTTTGAAGCAGGGTCTCCCTGTAGCCCCAGCTGTCCTGGAACTCACTATGTAGACCAGGCTGGCCTTGAACTCACAGTGATCTGCCGCCTCCTGGAACTCACTATGTAGACCAGGCTGGCCTTGAACTCACAGTGATCTGCTGCCTCTGCCTCCCGAGTGCTGGATTAAAGGTGTGTGCTACCACGCCCGCCTGCTCCCCTTCCTGGTGGTAGAGAAACAGAAGCCCAAGAGGAAGTTACTGAGACTAAACCAGGCCATGGGGCCAAAGACCCAGCCCTGAAGAGAGATGGGTCCTGTGCCCCTTTGTGTAGGCGCGCGCATGCTTGTGTGTGTATGTGTGTGTGTGTGTGTGTGTGTGTGTGTGTGTGTGTTCATGGGAATGTGTGTGTAAGGGGGGTGCAAGTGCAGCCATTCACATTGCTTTGCAGCATCTCTCATCTCTGAAGCTGCCAGACCATAAGCCCAGGGCCAGGCCATTTGCAGACCCAGCCTTGGCTGGCAGCTCCCAAACGCAGTCTTAGGGTCTTTCTAACATCCATGGCATCTGGAAAGCTGAAGCAGAGGAGCCCCGGTTGGAGAGGTGGGCACTCAGTCCTTTTCCTCTGGAGAGCACCTGCAGGGGTGGGTGCAGGCCTCCCTCAGCAACTTCAACAGAGCTGCCTGCAGGCCCCTGCCTCAGCAGGTGGACTTTTATTGCCTAGAGAACAAATCACTCTGACGATAATGGGGATGAACAAGCACTTAATTATCAGGCCACTAGACAGCACGATTATTAATCTTGAATGGTGCAGCCGGGTCCTAAGGCCGCACTTGGAATATCCTGGGCTCACAGGGCCCAGGAGCTGTGGTGTCGGCCGCAGTGAACCAGGCAAAACAGAGCTGGCTATGTTCAGAGATGCGGCAGGGAGCACAGTGCATTGAAACTAGAGGACTCTGAGAGTTCCAGACTTCAAGGACTGCTGGGGCCCTGCCATGTCTCCCTCAGTAGATAGTTTGGCAACATGGGTCTGAGATGACAGGGAACCAGGAAGGTAAAGCTCTAGGGTCTACAGGGTTGGCTGTGGTGTGACCCTAGCAGCTCCCATGTACACAGGAAGTCAACTTGGCCAAAGATTGGAGCCAATCAGTGCTTATTGACCAACTGCCAACATCTCTTCTGAGGATGGGGGTCCACCACCTCATGTGTGCTCAGGGTCAGGGAGCTAGGGAAGAGGGGCGTTTCAAGCCTGTGGCCACTGTTCCAGTCAAAGTCAGTGTTGGTGGCCAGGGTCTGCTGGGTGAAGAAGGAGACACCTCAGGGTTGCTGGAAGTACTTGTGGCTAGATCAGCCACCAGACTAACAGAGAAGACCCAAGGACAGTGAGGTCCTCAGCCCCAGGTGGGCCACAGAGCCAACTCAGAGGATGATGGCCCCTGCCTGGACTGCTCGCTTCTGGATACCTGGTATGGCTATAGCAGCCTCTCCCCAGGACTTAGTAATGCTGTGTATCCTCCTAGAATCATCAGTGATTCTAAAAATCTCTCCCCACAGTTCCCTAATCCCTTCTGAAGTGTCACTGGCCCTGGGGTCCCCCATTTCTTCCTGGGTCTACGGGGACCTAGCGGCTGCAGAGGTAGCTAGAGGGAAACAGTCCTTGGCAGATGAGGACACTGAGGGATGGCACCCTGGGGATGTTGCCAGCTTCAGAGGGAGGCCGGCGAGCAGCCCGGTGCCAGGCCGGGCAGCTTGTGCAAACCGCCTGCAAAGCAAGCTGGCGGCTGGCGGCGCTTGGCAGGCGGCGGCTGGGGCTGTTTGCAGACTGCCGCCGACAGCTTCGCAGCTGAAACCGCCCCGGGTAAACACAGGAGTGCATCATGCCCACAGAAACTCGGGGGAAGCAGGAGATGAACAGCACAGTTCTGGGATGGCCCCCCTAGCACCTGCTGGCCCCACCTGAGCCTGGCTTGGGCTCTGGATCCTAGGTCCAAGACCGGCAACCAACACCCCAGCTTTTGCTCTCTGAGGCCTGCGGACCTTACCATGCTCAGGTCTCGTGATTGGTATAGTGGAGGGAGGAGGGAAGGGGATGGGCAAACCCCTCCTCTGTCCCTTGAGCTTCCAGGGCTGAGGTGGCCCACCACCCTCCGCTCTGTACTTTAGGACAATCTCTCTCCTCACCACACTTCTGCCGTCCCCTGTTTGAGGAACTTCTGTCACGATCACACTGACCAGTGGGAACCTATCACCCTTCAAGAAAGAGATCTGAGTGCCTTGGTTCCTGCGTGTCCGAGTTGATCCATGTGTACCCTTCTGGGCACCAGCATGTAATCAAGTCTGCATGCTCTGCCTCCTCAGGGCCCAGGGAGCTGGGTCTAGGAGCTCTGCAGGAGGGGAGACAGAGAAGAGCTCCACAGAGAGCAGAAACAGGGAACCCTGATGTGCCCCCACATCAAGAACGCTAAGGGGGGATGGGCGTACCTCAGAGTTCTGTTCTGCAAGCTGCCCTCCTGGGCCCAAAGTCCCCACTCCCACACTGGCTGCCTGCAAGGTCTCAGTTCCAAAGGTTCTGGTCCTCTGACCTGGTTCAACCCCTCAGGCCCTACCTACCTGTGCTGGAGAGCTTTAGTGTCAACTTGACACACCTGGGTTGAGGGAGCCTCAATTGGGAAATTGCCTCTATTGGACTGGCCTGTGGCCATGTCTGAAGGGCATCTTCTTGATGAGTGATGTGGGAGGGCCCAGCCCACTGTGGGTGGTGCCACCCCTGGGCAGGTGGGCCTGTGTTGCATAAGAAAGCAGGCTGAGCAGGGGCCAAAGGAGCAAGCCAGTAAGCAGTGGTCCTCCATGGCCTGTGCTCCAGCTCCTGCCTCCAGGTTCCTGCCCTGAGTTCCTACCTGGGCTCCCAGATGAACTGTGACCTGGGAGATGTAAGATAAATAAACCCTTTCCTCCCCAAGTTGGTATTGGTCAGAGTGTTTTGTCCCAGCAATGAAGAAACAAACTAAGACACTACCTAAAGGCACAAACCACCTCAGTACTCCAGGCATGACTGAGGCGGGTTCCCAGAGGACCCCTGCAGCAGGGTTGCTGCATGCTGGTTGCTGTCTTCTTGTGTCAGCCAGTTTTAGGGTGCTCTTGATAACTGAGCCTCTTTGCTGGGCAGATCCAGCTGAAAGCAGAAGCCCCAGAAGCTTTTCCAGGGTCCTTACACCATGGTGACGGGGACAGAGGGGCAGGCAGAGACGAGGTGCTGAGGGGCTGGAAGGGGACAATGTTGGGGTGGGGTGAAGCCAGCACAAAGGCAGGAGGGACTGCCGGAGGAAGCACAATGCCCAGTTCAATCTGAATTTCAGAATTAGTAACAATTGGCTTTGTCTGTTTGTTTGTTTGTTTGTTTTTGGTCTTTTTGAGACAGGATTTTCCTGTAGCCCCAGCTGGCCTGGAACTTGATATGTAAACCAGGCTGGCCTTGAACACACAGAGATCCACTTGCCTCTGCCTCCTGAGTGCTGGGACTAAAGGTGTGAACTACCACGCCCGACTGTTTTTTGAGACAGGGTCTCACTATGCTGCCAGGACAACCTTGAGTTTTGAGCCTAAATGATCTTCTGGCCTCACCCAGCCTGTTGAGTAGCTGGGAATGTCCAGCTAATAAAATATTTTTAAAATATTTTATCTATTGTTTTTATGTGTATGAGTGTATTGCCTGCATGTATGTATGTGTACCCATGCTGTGCAATATCCGAGGAGGTCAGAAGAAGGCCTCAGATCCCCTGGAACTGGAGTTAAGACGGTTGTTAGCCACCATGTAGGTGCTGGGAACTGAACCCAGGTCCTCTGCAAGAGCAGCCAGTGCTCTTTACCACTGAGCCAGCTCTCCAGTTCCATCTGTTATTCATTTTTGTCATAACTTGCTGCCCTACCTAGGAAGGGTGTCACAGGTTTGAAGACACCCACCTGGCCACAGGGTAGACTCCTGCCATACCCCTGCTGCCCTGGGGTGGATGTTCTCACTAAGGGAAGCCCCTCCCTCCTAATTCTAGGCCCTGGGGTCCTTCTAGTATGTTCTCCTTAGGCCAGGGATGGGACTGCCTTGCTGGCTACCCACAGAGAGGCCACTGGCCCTCAAGACCATCTAGTGCTACAGGACCTAGCCACATGCCTACACCCATGGAGGCCACCATGGATTCTCCAGAAACAGGTGCTAAATGTCAGCCAGATTGATTATTAATAGCAAAAGTACCAGTTACAGGAAGTGTGACCAGCGTTCAGCCCTGTGGGGGAGCTGCTGTTCATCCAGCCTGGAGACCACGGCCCCTCCTTTTCCTGGAGGGACAGAATGATGAGATTTATTGTGCGCATAAGATCACCCAGCACTTAGCGGCCTCCCGGCCTGGTGTCAGGAGAAAGGAGGGGAGGCTGAGGTGGAATCATCTGTGGGGTAGAGGGGGCAGCTCCGGGAATCATTCCATCCCCCACAGGGTGGACAGGCTCTGAGGAGGAAGAGCACTGGACAAGTCGACAGCACAAAACCGCAAGGCAAGGAAAGCAGTTGGGAAACCCTCCTGCACCCCACTTTTTGATCATCTCAATCCTCTGGTATCCAAGGACCCCTCAGGCTCTGCCCCTTGCTCATGTGTCCCTTCCTCTAGCCCGAGCCACTCAGACAGAACCCACCTCGAACCCCAGGACTCGGGCAGGGCTCACCTCAAACCCAACCATGCAGACAGGGTCCCACCTTGAACCCCATCTCTCAGGTCAAGTGCCTTCTCTCAGCCTCAGTTATCTAGAAGATTCCATGATGTGTACCAGGCCACCAGGACGGTGTCTGGCAGGTGCAGGACCCCAGCGTCAGGAGCTGCTGTGACTGGAGGTACCTCAGGCTTCTACCCTGAGTGCAGGAGGGAGGGGGAGAAGGAAGGCAGGGAGGAAGAAGAGTGGGGGCGGGGAGAACCTGGGTTAGACAACTGGAGCAAAGGGCAAGCTGGCCCCGGGGACTGGTAGGAGGTGCTCTACCCACTCCCTGTGTGCAGCCCTTTCAGGAAGGTGCTGTCGGGGACAGTTGGGCACTGTCGGACCTCAATATTCACAAATAACCAACGGGTCTTTAATTTCCATAACTGTCTTGTTAAATCTAAACTGCCGTGACTCCCCTGGATGCACATTCCTTTCCCTCTGTCCTCGGCTTAACGAACACCAGAGTTACCCTCAGCTCTTCAACCCCCCACAAAGGTCCTAGCCCAACAGAGCTAATGTAATAGGGGTGTCTGGACCAGCAGAGAGCTGCATGGCATCTCTGTACAGAAATGCCAAGTAGGAGGAAGCCAAGAAAGCCCAATGTGCATGCCCCTTCCACACCCCTCCACCATAGGCCAGTCTGAGGAAGAGGGGGGTGCACTGGCCTGCATGTGGCCTCAGCACCAAGCCCATCAGTGCTGGGCAGAAGGTCAAGAGCAGGCCAGACTCAGCTCTACCACCCACTTACTGTCAGGGGTTTGGTCCTCTTTTTTTTTTTTAATATTATTTTTAAAATGTTATAGTGAGGGGCTGGAGAGATGGCTCAGCACTTAAGAGCACTGACTGCTCTTGCAGAGAACCCGGGTTTGATTCCCAGCACCCACATGGCGGCTATGAACCGTCCTTAACTCCAGTTCCAGGGGACTTCAAAGCCCTCTTCTGACCTCCGCAGCATTGCACGACATGGGTACACTCACATACATGCAGGCAATACACTCGTACATACAAAATAAAAATAATAAATAAAATTTTTTTTTAAATGTTATGTGTATGAGTGGTTTTTGTTTGTTTTGGGGGAGCGTTGAGAGAGGGTCTCCCTGTAACCCCAGCTGTCCTGGAACTCACTATGTAAACCACGCTGTCCTTGAACTCACAGAGATCCACCTGCCTCTGCCTCTGGAGTGCAGGGACTAAAGGCATGTGCTACCACGCCCAGCTATGTATGAGTGTTTTTCCCGCATGTATGTAAGTGCACTCATACGTTCAATGCCCAGGGAGGTCAGAAGAGAGCATCGGATCTCCTGCCCCTGTGGGTGGTGGGAACCAAACCCAGGTCCTCTTGCAGAGGACCACTGAGCCATCTCTCCAGCCCCACTTGGGGTTCTTTTTATGTATGTGATAAAATATGCCACACAAAAATTACCATTTCTGCCGGGTGTGGTGGCGCACGCCTGTAGTCCCAGCACTTGAGAGGCAGAGGCAGGGAGATCTCTGTGAGCTAGAAGCCAGCCTGGTCTCCATAGTGAATCCAGGACAGCTGGGGCTACAGGGAGACCCTGTCTCAAAAAGACAAAAAAAAAAAAATTACCATTTCACTGCCACACTGTCGTTAGCTGCACTGTTCAGTGGCATTTAGTGCATGTCTCTTGTACAACTATCTACTTCCAGCGCCTTTCCTGGAAAGGAGACCCCACCCCCCATTTCTCTCTCCTTTCCCAGAAGCCCCTGCAACCACCAGCAGCTTGCTTTCTCTCTGTGGGATTTAACCTCTTCTAGACTTTGGAATCACACAGTGTGTCTGGCTTTCTTCCCTCAGATCATCTATGTGGTGGAGGGACAGGGCTCCCTTCCCATGAGGATTCCTGCCCCAGTGGCCAGCCTGAGTGTTCGCAGTCCACTGGTGGACACTTGGCTCTCGTGAACAGGATGCTGTGAGCACAAGCCTGTGTGCACTCTGCCTGTTTTCAGGTCTTCTGGGTTTATACCCACAGTAGAGCCACTGGACTACAAGGTAACCACATGTTCCCTTTTAAGGAGCCACTAGACTGTCCCACAAGCTCCCCACCATCCCACATGCTAGGAGTCTAAGCAAAAACCCTTCTCTTTTTGTCTCAGGCATTTGGGGCTGGATCCAACTTTCCCTCAATTCTTGGTACAGAATCACTCTGAAATTCTTTTTAGAAAATATTTTATTTATTATTTCATGTGTATGAGTATTTTGCCTCCATGGAGGGAAGTGTACCCGTGTCATGAAATGCTGGTGGAGGCCAAAAGAGTTTCGTCAGATCCCCTGGAACTAGAGTTGCAGATGGTTGTTAGCTGCCATGTGAGTGCTGGGAACCAAACCTAGGTCCTCTGAGAGAGCAGTCAGTGCTCTTAACTTCTGAGCCATCTCTCCAGTCTCAACCCTGAAATTCCTTGGGGACAGGTGGGCCTGTGTTGGGCCCTGAGATTTTGTGGGGCCCGGGTGGGCCTAGGTTGGACAGCTGAACTTTGGCCTGCTATCTCTGCCTACACATTTACAAGTGCATACTATTCACCAGGCACTAATGGGCACTTCACAAAAATCATAACTTAAGCCTCCAGTACCTGTACTGTGGGCATCAGTGTGACCTCACCTGACAGAAGGAGCCAGAGCCGAGAGGAGCTGAGCTGTAAGTCAGATCTGAGAGGAGAGAGTGTGTCTGAGACACTACCATAACCCTCAGCCTGAGCTGAGGCTGGGGGGAAGTTTCTGGGAGCCTGGGCCTGGCACCCCTCCCCCAGGCAGGCTATTCCTCTGAAAGTTTTACACATTATTTCAGAGCTGGTTCTCTGCCCGGATCACAGCCGTGGTCTCCGCAGTAATTGACTGCTCTCTAATCAAATTGATTTTCATTCCAGAGTCCTGCCGTCCGCCTCCGTTCCAGGAATGGTATTTTGAGCAGTCGGCGCTCAGTACAGATGTATAATCCAACAGCAAGAAGCAGAGGGCACCATGGGCCTCTGCCAATTGAGTGAAATCTAAATGGCCCCGGCTTTTAGGCCTAATAATTTATGTTTCCCACCCGGGAAGGGTCACCCGCCAGCCTATCTGTGGAGACAAAAGGGTTCTGAGCGATCTGCCGGGTGGCTCTGGATCACACTCCCTTCTGAGCCATGCTTGCCAGGCTGGCCTCTCCCCACCCCACGCTATGAGGCCCCAGTGGAGAGCTTTCCACACCCACAGTGCAAACTTCCCTTTGCAGCAGCCCAGTACAGATCTGTGCATATCCATCCCTCCCTCCTGCACCCCACAGCCTGGAAAGGTCCTAGAATCCCAGCACAGGTAAACCCAATGCTGAGTCCCAGCCCTGACTATTTTTGGTCTTGACCACTGGTCCAGAGACTGATGATGTCTCAGTGCTAAGAGAATGGAGGACAAGGTCCCTCCACAGGACACTGAGCCCCTTTAGCCAGGGGCAAGTCCAAGGCCCCTCAGTTCCCCCCATGTCTCTAAGCTACTGCTGGTGCAGTCCTCCTCCTGACCTGCATCCACCTCCTGCCCCCAGGCCCACCAGAGCTGATATCCAACAGGCTTTGTTCCCTTCCTGACTGTAGCTAGGAAGAAGAGGGGCAGCCTTTCCAAGGCCCTGAGACCACCCTGCCAACCCCTCCCCCACCCCTCTATTTTGGATCCCTGTCCTGTGGTATCTTAAGCTGAGAGCTTGGATGGCTGCCCATGCCAGGCAGGGCTCCTCCAGCTTTGCTGAGAGCAGAGAGCTCCTCCCTGCTGCCTGCCTGAGCATCTCCGGAGCTGCTGCTCAACCTCAGTTGCTGGTGCTGGTGATGGGATGACAACAGATAAGGCTTCCTCGTGAGACACTGGGTGGAGGTGACTGGTGGGATTGGAGGACCTCCCAGTATGATCAGGCTCTTGAGAGCTGCCCTGGTGGGCTGAGTGATGGAATCTTGAGTCCTCTCCTTCCTTGGCCCTTCAGGGGTATTCAGGGTCTGTAGAGGTTTGTAACCAGCTGCAGCGTATGTCCCCAACTGACTCCCAAGGCTCCTGTAGACTGGGGTTCCAGGGACTGGGAGCAGCCCTCCTGCCTCCCCTGGGAGTAAGGAGCCTGCCTGGCACTCAGAGGAAATGGAGGAGGAGTCCAAGGTCCCTCGCCCCACTGCCAGCTTCACATAGGTAGCTGGTCTCATCCCATAGCTCCAGAGTCCTGTCTCTCTGGATCAGATGGAAGAGGGATGTTGTGTCTGGGTCCCCTGCTTCGACATGCTAGTGCACCTGGAGGCTAGGCTGGCTCAGGGGTACAGCTCATAAGCCAGATGAGATCCTGGCCAGGAGTCAGGTCCCCCTTGGTTATCCCCACTAATCCTGACTGTGCCATGTCAGTGGCCACAGCTTCCAGACTCTAATCCCACAAACTGAGGCTGGAGGCAGGTGATGTCCCTGGGTCATGATCAATTCATCCTTCCTCCTGGATTGGTGTGACTTGGTCTTTTGACTTTAAGACAATTCTGGAACAGCCCCAGGACAGGGTACCCTCTTTCTTCCCCTGCTTCCTTCTCTGAAGGTGGCGCTGGGTCTGTTAGAAATGGTTTTAGGGGGTCGGATGTGGTGGTGCACGCGTTTAATCCCAGCACTCAGGAGGCAGAGGCAGGCAGATCTTTGTGAGTTCGAGGCCAGCCTGGTCTACATAGTGAGTTCCAGGACAGCTGGGGCTACAAGGAGACCCTGTCTCAAAAAGACCAAAAAAAAAGAAAAAGAAATGGCTTTAGGGGAGCTGGAGAGACAGCTCAGCAGTTAAGAGCACTGGCTGCTTTTGCAGAGGATCCAGTTCAGTTCCCGGCACCCACATGGTGGCTCACAACCTTCTGCAGCTCCAGTTCCAGGGGATCCAGTACCCTCTTCTGACCTCCACAGGCACCAGGCACACACATAGCGCACATACATGCAGGCAAACACTCATACATAAAATAAAATAAATCTAAAAGGGGGGGGGCTAGATATGGTGGTGTATGCTCTGTTAATCCCAGCATTTGGGAGGCAGGGGCAGACAGATGTCTGTGAGATGGAGGCCAGCCTGATATACATAGTGAGTTCCAGGCTAGCTGGGGCCTTTAATCCCCGTATTTGGGGAGGTAGATCCCTGTGAGTTTAAGGCCAGCCTGGTTTACATAGTGAGTTCCAGGCCAGCCAGGGTTACCATGTCACTATGAGACCCTGTCACAAAATAAAGAAAGAAAAGTGAGGGCCGGGAGTGGGTGCACATCTTTAATCCCAGCACCAAGGAGACAGAGGCAGGCAGATCTCTGTTAGTCGAGCCCAGCCTGGTCTACAGAGCAAGTTCCAAACCAGCTGGGGCTACAGGGAGACCCTGTCTCAAACACACACACACACACACATACACACAAAAAAAAAAGAAAGAAAGAAAGAAAGAAAGAAAGAAAGAAAAAGAAAGAAAGAAAGTGGTTTTAGGCACATAAGTAAGGTAAGCCAACGCTAGCTCAGACTCAACAGCAAACACTGATCCACAGCCAGAGCTGGGCAAAGGGAGACCACAGGGCCCAGCCCCTGTCCCCAGGGAAGGTGGGATCACATCACAGGAGAAAATGTAGCCCATGAACCTACCATCTTAGATACAGAAGGATGACATTGGAGCAGAGTCAAAATTCTGAAACTTCTATTTGGTCAGGTGCACCCCAATAAGAAAACAGAAGCTAAAAAGCATAGCATTGTTGAGGGACAGGCCCACAGCCCTACAAACAAAGGACAGGGACAAACCCCGTCAGAAAACAGGGTGCTCTAGGTAATTAACAAATGTAGAGGGGCAAGTGGCCTGTGAACCTGCCGGGGTTGCCCACCTAATGGAAATCTTTTCAAAAACCAATTAGGGGACTGGAGAGATGATGGCTCAACAGTTAAGAGCACTGGCTGCTCTTGCAAAGGACCCAGGTTGGATTCCCAGCACCCACATGGCATCCATAACTCCAGTTCCAAGGGAACTGATGCCTTCTTCTGACCTTAGCCGGGTGTGGTGGCACACACCTTTAGTCACAGCTCTAGGGAGGCAGAGGCAGGTGGATCTCTGTGAGTTCAAGGCCAGTCTGGTCTATAAATCAAGTTTCAGGCCAGCTGGGGCTCCAGGGAGACCACTTCTCAAAGAATAAATAAATAAAATAAAAATAAATAAGTAAAATATTTTAAAAGAAAACAAATCAGGGCTAGGGGTGTGGTTCAGTGGTAGAGATCTTGCCTAAAATGTGTGAGGCCCTGGGTTCCATCCCCAATATTGAAAAAAAAATGTAAATAAGAGTGTGATTTTGGGAGGGCCCTAGGAGTGGAACCCATGGCTTCATACATGGTGGGCGAGTGCTTTATCGCCCAGCCACATCCTCAGCTATGATCTGATTTTTTTTCTACATTTGTTTGGCAGCTCTGTGTGTGTGTGTCTGTGTGTATGTGTGTGTGCATGTATGTGTGTGTATGTGTGTGTGCTGTATGTGTGTGTGCGTGTGTGTGCGCATGTATGTGTGTATGTGTGTGCATGTATGTGAGTGTATGTGTGTGTGCGTGTATGTGTGTATGTGTGTATGTGTGTATGTGTGTATGTGTGTATGTGTGTATGTGTGTATGTGTGTATGTGTGTATGTGTGTATGTGTGTATGTGTGTATGTGTGTATGTGTGTATGTGTGTATGTGTGTATGTGTGTATGTGTGTATGTGTGTATGTGTGTATGTGTGTATGTGTGTATGTGTGTATGTGTGTATGTGTGTATGTGTGTATGTGTGTATGTGTGTATGTGTGTATGTGTGTATGTGTGTATGTGTGTATGTGTGTATGTGTGTATGTGTGTGTGTGTGTAGGACACAGAGAGAGAGAGAGAGAGAGAGAGAGAGAGAGAGACATAGTTGACGTGGAAGTCGGAAGACAAGCCAGGTCTCTCCTTCTACCATGTAGGTCTAGGGGAGCCAACTCAGACTGTCAGTCTTGGCAGCAAGTGCCTTTATCCACTGAGCTGTATCTCTGGCTCTCAGCTATGAGGCTTTCCCCCCTCAATTTGGCAAAAAGTGAAAATATCCTAATTGCCACTGTTGGTAGGGGAGCAGAACAGGTAGTCAGCAGACTACTCTCTGGGGGATGTGCAGGGGGAGATCCTTCCTCCTTGTGCTCTTGTGAGCTCCGCAAAAGAGCTAAGCAGACAGAGGGCTGAGCATATCCGGTCCATCCCGGGGCTCAGTAAGTAAATGATGGTACACAGTGTCGGAGCTGTGAAGGATGACAGTGTGGGCTCATGGACCGTAAGCAAAGGTGCCCATGACCCCGTGAATTTGCCTCCACATGCAATGTCATCTGTACCTTAGACACACCTAGTCTCTGCACACAGGACAGAGCCGAGTCCACCTAGAAGAGGGCGGGGGTGGGGGTCATCCTTCCTGTATCAGGGGGATGGCGCATACAGAGGCAGCATGGTCCCAACGCAACAAGGTCTTTTTGAATCCCCTGAGTGCTGAGTCCCAGTCAAGCCCACACAGCCCTACAGAGCCAGCATTTTAACGAGCACCTTAAAGAAAAGTGACCTTATCCACACACTGCCAAACCTGGGGGAACGGAGGCAGATACATGTAAGTTTGCAAAGAGCTGGCACCAGCTGGCACCAGGTGCTCTGGTGTTCAGTTTGGGTGCCTCCACAAAGAAAGGAGACACTTCTTGGTGAGCAAAGCTTAGGGGAGAGCAGGGTCAGCTGGAAGTCTCCACAGGGGAGGGGCCAGGGCTCTAAGGAAGTTGGCTAAGCAGAACAAGTGGGGGAAAGTGACCAGGGCCTCCAAGATATGGGGTTCTTTGCCCTGGGGTGGGAGCAGGAGGCGGTCCCCCCCCAGCTGTATCTGAGCTACACAGGGTTTTGGAAAGGGAAGGGCCTGGGGTATCTGCAGTCACTCTGTGCCCAGCCCAGTCTCATAAACTCTTACCCTCGCTTCCCATCTGGCATTTGAGGCTGACTGACTTGATCACCTGGACAGTCACTCCCCTCCCTGGTGTGTGTGTGGGGTTCTTCAGTTCTGTGGTGATTTGGGGTTGTCCTCAGGGCACTGATCTGCGTGACATTCTCTTGTTTGTGCGGACCCAGAAAGACCCTGGCAACCACTCAAGAAAGTAGCTCCCACTGCAGCCTGGGAGCATTGTTCACCTGTACTCACTGCTGTGGGGCTGGACACTGGGGGAGGGGTGCTGGGGTGGCCACCAACCATGTGCTGGGCATGCCCTGGTCCTAATCTTGCCCCTCGAGGCTTCAGTAAGTGTGCTTTGTTTCTAACCTTCTGTCTTTTTAAAAACATATTTTACTTGTTATTTTTATTCAGTTAATTAATTAATTAATTAATTAATTTTTGGTGTTTTTGAGACAGGGTCTCCCTGTAGCCCCAGCTGTCCTGGAACTCACTATGTAGACCAGGCTGGCCTTGAACTCACAGAGATCTGCCTGCCTCTGCCTCCCAAGTGCTGGGATTAAAGGTGTGCGCCACCACACTCAGCTTTATTATTTTTATTTTATGTGTATGAGTGTATTGCCTGCATGTAGGTAAGTGCACCCATGTTGTGCAATGCCCGTGGAGGACAAAAGAGGCTGTCGGATCCCCTGGAACTGGAGTTACGGACAGTTGTTGGCTGCCATGTGGGTGCTGGGATTCGAACCCAGGTCTTCTGCAAGACCAGTCAGCATCCTTAACCACTGAGCAATCTCTCCAGCCCTCTATCTTTCCATCTTAAAGTACAACATCCTGGTCAATGGTGGGCCATATGTGTGAAACTCATTGGTAAGGTCATGACATCATAGACTCTTGGTTTGTGTGTCCAGCAGATTTGTCAGTGGCACATTTCTCAGCACATACCCCAACATTAAGCAATGCATGCCATATGCATGTTTTAGTAAAATATAAGACATAAAATTGACCATTTAACCATTTTTATTTATGGTTAGAGGTGGTATGCATGTGCCACAGCTTGTGTATGTAGAAGTCAGAGAACAACTTTGGGTGTCAGTCTTTACTTCCCACACTGAGACACAGTGTCTTGCTCCCCGCTGCATACACCAGGCTAGCTGGCCCACAGCGTCCAGAGGCTCTGTCTCTGCCTCCTATCTTGTAGGAGAACTGGGAGGACAGAAGTACCCTGCCACACTCAGCTTTCCATGGGCTCTGGGGGTCTCAACTGCAGTCTTCAGGCTTCCATCAGTCTTTGGGTTTACACAGCAAGTGCTTTACTGACTGAGCCATCCTCCTGCCCCTAATTTTAACCATTTTAAAAAATATATTTTATTTGTTTTTATTTTATGTGTATGGGTGTATTGCCCGCATGCATGTGAGTGCACCCGTGTCGTGCAATGCCATGGAGGTCAGAAGAGGGCTTCGGATTCCCCTGGAACTGGAGTTAAGGATGGTTCGAGCCGCCATGTGGGTGCTGGGAATTGAGCTCGGGTCCTCCGCATGCAAGAGCAGCCAGTGCTCCTAACCGCTGAGCCGTCTCCTGCCATGTGGGTGCTGGGAATTGAACCCGGGTCCTCCGCATGCAAGAGCAGCCAGTGCTCCTAACCGCTGAGCCGTCTCTCCAGCCCAATTTTAACCATTTTTAAGTTCAGTGCATTGTGCATGGTCGCACCATTGTAATGAATTCTCATCTTCCCAAGGTGACTCTGTCCTCACTGACACAGACTTCCCAGCCTACCCAGTCCGACACCCACCTTCTGTCATCTGTCCCTATGGAGCTGAGGACTCTGGGGACCTCATCTGAGTGGAGTCCCATGGGATGAATGCTTCTGTGACTGGCTAACTTCCCAGCATGACATGACATCCTCAGGGTCCATTCGTGTGGTGGCAGGTAGCAGACTCCCTGTCTGAGGCTGAGTGGTGTTCTATCACATGGACCAACCTATAGCTTACCCCTCGAGATGGGTGGGTCCTGGGCCTCCCTCCTTTGCTTTTGGACTGGTTTCCTGAGAGTTCCCGCAACACCAGCTCTTCAGGACCACACCTCTGCTGCTCTCTGAGAACTCTAATCCATCAAAGCTCTGTCTGTCCAGGTTTGTCTGACACGAACTCAGCATGGGGGCAGTGGGGAGAAGGTTACATGACCCAGGCTGCCTGACTCAGATCTGCCAACCCCAGGGAGTGTGAAAGGAGGGGCCTCTGAGCACCTGAACATATTGGTTTGATCAGTAATGGGAATAAATAGGTAGCCCCACGGGGGCATGTGCTGGAGTAAGACCCCAACCACAGATTGGGGAGTCTTAGTCCCTTAGCCACCCTTGGGCAGGGCCCACATGGAAAGGTTGAACCCTTCCAGCTCCTAAGACTCACATTAGACACTGAACTGGGTCCTAGAGTTCCTTCAGTGGAAGTCATGGGGGAAGCCTTGGTCTGGTAAGAGCTGACTGACAATCAGGGATCAGCAGTCCTCCTTGCAAAGACTGCTGGTCATCCAAGCCTCCAAAGTCAAGTTCTCAGAAGTTTCTATGACCTCTCTTCCCAGCTGGGGATCACAGATGTTTCCTTGGGAGGGAACTGTCCCTATCAGCACCCCAGGGTGAGAGGCTGAGGGGAGGAAAGGGTGACCACAAGCCACAGGCTGGGGACCCCTTAAGAGCATGGCTGGAAGCAGGAATGGCCCACAGCTGCTGTCAAAAGGGACAGGCCCTGCCCCATCTAGAGGAGATCAGATGGTCAAAGTGCTGAGAAAAAAAAAAAATAACCGTTGAATGCTTGGCCCTAAATGGGATGTCTATACCATGCCCCCCTCCCCCAAGGCCCAGGGACGGTCACAGATAAAACAGAAACAATGTATGAGACGGGGAGAGGGAGGGGGCTGTGGAATGCCATTTTCTGGTATGCCATGGTTGCACTCTTGAACTTAGAGCAGCTGTGATGACCTGCACAAGATTGAGCCTTTCAACGTCCTGTCACGGAGGAGGGGCCCACTCATCCCTAAGAACCCGAAAGCAGGTAAGAGTTGCTGGAGGAGACAACATTATCTTCCATGGGAAGTTGCTTACATTCCTGTAAGTAACCCTTCACCCATTTCTGTAAGCAACCCTAATGAAACTCACAAGGTACACACACACACACACACACACACACACACACACACACACACCCCAAAGGCATGAAAGTCAGGGGTGTTAGTTGAGAAGAGGAAGATCAGTGAGAGGGAGACAAGAGGGTAATGGGGTGAATATCACCAAAATATATTATGTACATGTGTGAAAATGTTATAGCGCAGCTTACTATTATAGATAATATATGCTAATAAAGAGACCAGAACATGGCTGGCTGCTTCTGGCTCAATGTCTGATCCCAGGGAGCCCCAGGATGGAGCCCACGCCACTGAAGTTCTGCTTCACTGCTCCTCGTTCAGCTCTGCCTCAACCCTGCCCCAACGGCAGGCCCGGGCCCTGGGGAAGCAGGCTGCTTTCCTGGAACCCTGTCTATCTCTCGTCCATCTGTCTAGAGCTATTAGTCAATTATGGGTCCCTGGAGGCTGGGACCGGCTTCTCTGCTCAGGGATGCCCGAGTCCAAGGGTGGGAGGGGAGGTCTGGCTCAGTCCCTTGTGCCTCAGCCTGACAGTCTCCCCCCTGGGAACCCCCACAAGCCACGGTCACCCAGCCACTGCCTGTTGCATTGCCGTCTGAGCCACTGGTCTCTTCGGTTCTTTCCAAACTCCAGTACCCAGAGTGACCACAGACACAGGAGGTGGGTAAAGGACCAAAGGTAATGTGATGGTCTTGTGCTCTTTTTGCAAGAGCAGAGACCCCTCTATCCTCCTCATCTCCTGTTCCCTAGACCCTTAAATCTACCTCCTTGTGCCAGAGCCCCGCCCAGGCCTGTGGGGGCCCAGGTTACCTTTTGGCTTTGGGAGCTAAATCAAAAGAGGGCAGGGGGTCGGCTCTCTGCCTCTAACCTGCTGCCCAGTGCTCATCCCTCCCCTCTCCTTAGTGACTGTCCTCTGACAGGTGGTGCGTGCCCTCTCACAGGCAGGGTTGTGACGGCAGGAGAGTGCTGGGGCCAGTTCTGCCTGTTCGGCTCTTCAACCGGCCTCCTGATAGGCATATGTGACTTAGGTGTCATGGGTGGGAGCTGTTGTGAGGTAATCATCATGCCCCCCTATCCCCGACCCTGCACAGGGCTCCCTGGGCCAGCAGCCTGTCGGAGCAGAGCCCTGGGGTCCCACCGATGCGGCAGGCTCTTCTCTGTCACCAGACAAAGGGGCGGAGGTGGTGGTGCTAAATGCAAGACTGCACAGCAAAGGTTCTGAGCACAGCCAGATGTCGTCAGAGGTGTCAGGGTCATGTGTGTGCGTGTGTGTGTGCGTGTGTGTGTGCGTGTGCGTGCGTGCGTGTGTGTGTGTGTGTGTGTGTGTGTGTGTTGGGGATGGATCCCTGGTGGACACTGCATAGCTCTCCTGTTCTCAGAAACTTGATGCCACTGGCACCTGGCAAGGGCGGGTGCCGATTCCTGGGCTCCTGCCAAGAGCCTCATAGTAATAGTTCTAGTTTGCTTTTCTGTCGCTGTGAGAAAACACAAAAGCAACTTGGGGTGTGTGTGTGGGAGGTTTATTCTGGCTTACAAGTCACAGGTCATAATTCATCATTGAAGAAAGTCAGAGGAGGAACTCGGGGCAGGAACCTGGAGGCAGGAACTGAAATGGAGACCAGACCGTGGAGAAACACTGCTTACTGGCCTGCCAGCTGCCATTCCCATATAGCCCAGGCCTACTCACCTAGAGATGACATCAGTCACAGTGGGCTGAGATCTCCCACATCAATCAACAATCAAGAAAATACCCCCATAGACGTGCCCACAGGCCAATGTGATGGAGGAAATTCCCCAACTGAGATTACCCCTTCCCAGGTATGGCTAGGTTTGTGCCAAGTTGACAAACACTATGACATTCCCTGACCCCTCGTAAGGCCACCTGGCCCTCAGCTACTTGGCTGCTGGGGGGCTGGGACCCACCTGGATAGGGGCCTTAGGGCCTTCTGAGTATGCATCCAATGGCCCCTCAAATTCCCTGGCAACCAGGGTGACCATAAATCCACCAGCTGAGTGGATAAAGGCTGGGCAGAGGTACTGACAGCAGGTGTGGAGATGCTGGAGCCAGAGGGAATGGTCTCTAAGCGACTCCACCCAGAGGGTGGGTGTGGATGCACTCACCTGGGTCCCTAGAGCTAGGCTTAGCATTGGAATGGGGGAGGCAGGCTTGGTATCCTCTTCCCAAGCCTGTGACTTCATACCTTGGGCATTTTGGTAGAGACAGTGTAGTGTTGGGGCTCCCATAAGAGATGGCTCTGGGTGACCCTAAACCAGTATCCCATTTCAGTCCAGAGGTCCATTATAGAGACTGTGCCTACTCTTTGAGACAAGTGACCATGCTGCTTTGGCCAGGGCTCCAGGGGACCTTCTGGAAATAACACTTATGACACAGTCCTACCAGCTCTTAATGAGGCCAAGAACCAAATGAGCTAAGAAATCTACACTAACTCCGTAGAGCAGGTGCTGTGAAGCCTCTGAAAGGGAGCTAGAGACAGAGAGGGGGTCCTATCAAGGGGCCAGAGTGGCTTTGAGGAGATTCTTGTGGGCACGCTGCAGGGGGGCCCACCATGCAGGGGGAGGGGGTGTCTTCCAGAGCAGGATGCACAGGGCCTGGGCTCAAGGTAAGAGCCCCGCAGCTGCTTCCAGGACCATCTTTAGAGCTAAAGCCAAGTGCCCGCTCACCTGCTCAGGGCCCAGGGAAGAGTCCAGAAGCGTGCTCGAGGATACAGCAGTGGGGCACAGATGAAAGCCACTGCTGGGTTTGAATTCCGGAACCCCAGAACCCCAGCCCAGTCTGCTCCCGGCCAGGGATAAGTTCCACCCACCTGTATTTGCTTCTCTGGCCGCCTGGGGGCAGGCCTGGCCAAGGGGAAGGCACAAAGAGCCACTTGCCTGGTAGGGCAGGTAGGCAAGGTGAGGAGGAGGAGCCACTTTGACAATAATTCATGACCCAGGCTGGGCATGGTGGCACACTCCTATAATCTCCCAGCACTTGGGGTAGAGACAGGAGGGTCAAGAGTTCAAGGTCAGCTTGGTCTACACGGAGACCCTGTCAAACACACACATAACCACCACCAATCAACAAAATAAAACCTCGGGTCAGAAAAGGGGAGACCTGTGTGTCAGGGTAAGAGCCCTATACAAGCAACCCCAGGACATCTTGCCTACTGGTCCTTTTCCTCGTAACTCTAGAGGGATGGGTCAGGTACCCTAAAGCCCCAGTCAGATCTCTTCCCTTCTTTGTGGATAGTGATCAAGGAAGGGACAGTGACAGGGCTCCAGCAACCCTGGATCTGCCCTCCCACAACCAACACCCTTCCTGACTTCTCTGCCAACCTCCCACCCCTATTCCACTGGTCAAGCGAAGCCCACGAAAGCTGGGTTTGAATTGACTTTATTATTCTGTAAATGTGAATTTTACAAAGCGCTTTACAATTAATGATGACATCCTTCTGTCATAGACGTCCACTTTTGCTCTGAGCACAGGCTCACAGCCCTTGGTTTCCCTGGTCGGCTTGCAGACATTGCCGAGGTTTTAGTTATTGATACAATGTTGTCAGCCATGGCTACAAAGTAACAGTCTTGTCACTACGGATCACAGCACAGAAAGGGAGAGAGGAGGATGTGGAGGGACTAAACAAAGGCATCCTCCCGAAAACAACAGAAAGACAGCGTCCTGGCGGCTGTTCCAGCTTCAGTGGTTCTGTGAAGCCCTCCTTAGCGGCAGGGGAGTAACTGGCTTTATTAACTCATACTCTAACAGTCGTGAGTTACAGTACTACTTTTAACCCCTAGACAGAGCCTTCAAAACAACTGTCTCGAGTCTATTTTCCCCAAACATCCCATGGAAGGGATGAATGTTCTACTTGCACCCAGAGCTACCCAGACATTCAAGTCAAAAATATTTATACATTTTATACTTAGTTAATTTTTTTGTCTGCTAAAAATAGTATTGCAAGTTTTGGCTTCTTTTGACATAAAAATCACGATGGTGTGCAAAATGCTAGCAACAAGGCGACTGGCAGAACACAAGCAGGCATCTGACCAGAACGCTTCAGATTCTGCGCCCTTTTCCAAGAAAATAAAACAAAAGCAAAACACCTTTGCCATTTTTGAAACACTGTATACCAAGCCAGGTGCATGGAGCTGGCTGGCTGACGTCACATGGAACCACACAGCAACTATTAGAGGCAGTGGTTAAAGCTGGGACGGCACCACAGGCTCACAGTCCCAGTTTAGGATCCAGGGCAAGCAGACGCCAACAGGTCTCTCTTTCAGCTGGTCAATGGGCTACTAGCCTGTCCCACTTCCACTAAGCCTCACCCTCTTTGGGGAACCCAAGCAGGACATGACATGACAGGGCAGGGCAGGACAGGGGTAGCGCTAGACCTAGAAAGTTCCAGCTGTTAAACCAGGTCAGGACCAGGCACCTCGGAGTCCCCTGGAGGGGACAGGCCCTGCTAGACCGCCGGCCCCTCACAGCTCCTCTCCGCTCTAATCACAAACACCACAGAGCTAGTTTTCCCCGGCCCCGCACTCACACTACGCAGGACTCTCGGGGTCTCCTTGCTTGCCTCTCACCACACCACTGTGTCCACATTCAAGGGCAAAGTAAGACACCGAATCAGACTCAAGCTGAAACAACCAGTGTAGAAAACAAGACACAATTCAAGTACTGAGACCGCCAGCCAGGCAGGCGGTCCTTCTGAGCTCACAGTATCCACCCCGTCTCTCTGGTCCCTTCCTCTGGACCTGTTGCACTCGTCCCAGCTGCCTTGGGTACCATCCGCTCTGGTAGAGCAGAGAGGTGGCTGGATCCTGGGCAGGCCCCCACCTCAGCAGCTCCAATGCTATCCAGTCCAGACTGTCCTTGTGGGAAAGGTGCTGATAAAACTTATAGCTCTACAATAGACTCTACATAGTATATGCGTATTGCTAGTAGTCAAGCTAGGAGTAGAGGGGCAGGCATCTCATAAATACTGAGGCTCTCGTCTACAGGGTCTGGACGAGTTGTGGTCACGCTGGCAGGACAAGACAGCCCCGACTCTGGAATTAGTCATCTTGTAAACAAAGGAGGGGGTGGGGGTCCGGTTTTCTTAATTGGTTTTCCTTGGAAAAAATGATCAAAAGATGCTAAGGCACTCTGGAAGGCCCCTCCGAGCCTAGGCCCGCCACCTGCCAGCCTCTCGGTACATTCAAGGATGCGGAGGGAGCGCCCCCGGCAGGTACAGTCATCGGCCACGCACATATGCAAACGCTCCCCACTACGTCCACCAAGGGACACATTAGTGCAAAACGCTCGGCCTGGCCCGCCCAGGGCGCAGGGAGAGCTCAGAATCCATTCACATTTAATTATTAAGTTTTACCTATAGCTCTTGCCTTCCTTACCCAGAAACAATAAAACAGACGGTGATTATAAACAATTAAGGGACAGAGGGTGAGGGACATTGTGCTAGCCCGGGCAGTGGTCAGGCGTTCTGTGCAGCCACCAGCTCCTCCAGTGGCTAGCGGCACCCTCCCTGTGCTGGCCCAGGGTGGGGGCTGCGCCAATCTCAGAGTGGAGGGATTACAGAGCGCCAGAGAGCCCTTCTGCCACCAGCAGAGACAGGCGGGTCTGACTCCCAAAGGTCCCCAGGGATGGTCAAATTAAAGTGCAAATTTGGGTGAGGGAAGCGGATGAAGGAAGACTGGTACAGCTCCCTTGGGCCTGCAAGCCCCGTGGCCTGCTCCCAGCACCAGGAGAGGATTTGGTCCAGGTCGCTAGTGGGCTTGCTGGGGCTCCAACCCACCTGGGCCTAACGTGGGGCAGGAGAAAGGTGACCGCTGGTTCCAGAACTGGGTAAGAGTCAGCCTCTGGGTTGGCCCCAAGAATACAGGCCTTGGGTCACCAAGGAACAGGTAGAGGGATTCAGGTTAGGCCCCATGGTGCTTGCCCATGATGCCCCTTTCCAAAACCATAGGTCTTTCAGAGGAGTGGGGAGATACATACTTGTATCTGGCACAGTGTGGGAAGGGGTTACTTGGAGGGTGCTAAACCACACCCCAGGCTCCCTACATCATGACCCTTCAGCTGGGGGGAGAATGCCCAGCCTGTGTGCACAAAAGAGGGGTTGGTTCATGGGGCAGCGAGCTCAGGATGGATAGAGAATGGGGAACAATAGACCTTTCAAGTTTGGGAATGGGGAGGGTGATCCTTGGCCATCAGAGTTGCTGGACCCTGCAGGTGGGCAGGCAGTCCCTGGATAAGGGTCCAGGAAGAGACAGTTGGGAAAATGGCCCCTGGAGCACATTCCATGTGAACACTTAAAAGTGATTAAACTCCAGCCTCCAGCCAGCCAGCTGTCCTCACAGCCCCTCCTTCAGGCCCTCCCTTCATGCTTTCCTGACTCTCTAGTTCCCCAATGGGATCCACGCCTATCTGTCACTGCAGCCCAGGCCTGTGTCTGCTGCCCATCCCCTGTAGCCTTGGGTACCCACATGGGTATTCCCAATAGTGTGAGTGATGAATGAGCCCAGAGCCAGTGGCAGCACCCTGCCTAGCAGGGTCTCAGGCCCTCAGCTTGGCCTGCACACATCCTGTGAACTTGGCTGCATATGCCTGGCTGCACTTCCAACGGGAGGCCAGGATGGAGGGACATGGGTATGCACTCACCCCAATCTGTGGTAAGCTGGGGGCAAGGGACACCCATCCCTCACCATTTTTTTTTTTCTATTGGGTCTGAAAATTTCCAAACCACAAATGAAATAGATCGGAACTAAACAAAAATACCAAACAAGGAAAATCCCAGAGTGGCTGGGGAGGTGGAGGGCGGCAGGGGTAGTACCAGCTGCACGTGTGCCCCTGGAGGGACAGGTGACAGCCCATGGGATGGTGGGCAGCCATGGCCAGGGGCAGAGGGGCCCTGGGGGTCAGCAGGCTAGCCCCTGGGGTTCCGGGCGGAGCAGAGCAAGGACATGGGTGTGTGTGGGGGCGGGGAGTGGAGGTCCCCCACTCCCAGGTGACCAGCCACAGCCATGGCTGCAGTGTTATCACTGGTCTCTGAGTACACACATGCATGCACACTCACACACACACACACACACACACGCACGCACGCACACTCACTCTCACACTCACATAGGCGACTTCTCAGGAAGAAGGAAAACTAGAGGAGTTTGGCCCCTGGGGGCCCAGCACTGCCCAGCTGCCCCAGTGGGGTCCCTGTGAGGAAAACGGAGTGTCATAGGTCTGCCTCACCCAGCCGCAGGTCAGTACTGCCCCAATTTCCTCTTCCAGAGCAGGGGGAGTAGGAAGGGTTAGGGGGCAGGGACGGCTGGGCACCGGGGCCTGGCGGCCTCTCCTCCCTCTCCAAGAAGGGGAGGGGGGGCACTACCATGGGAATCTAAGCTGGGGAATATAAAAAAGTGGCCTGGGACCTTTCTCCCAGGGTGTGGCCAGTGGCCTAAATGTTTACAGTATAATGAATGCGTTTGTCTCCTTCATTTTAAATACAGGCAGAATAAAAATCACATTTTTGTCAGGCAGCAGTAGCAGTTCAGTAGGTAAGTGGCTTGATCACATTTGTTTGTATTAGTAATGCATGCAAGCAGCTTTAGTACTGGGTCCCTCCCAACGCAGCCTCTATGGCCCCTTACAAGGTCCCTGCATAGGTGCCCTCCGGCCTTCTTGTCGCTGTGGCCGCTGGCGTCTGGGGCCTGCTGGAGCTAGCACTGCCCTGCTCAAAGGCCTGTGGGGGGCTCTGGCCATCAGTGGGCAGTGGCTCGGGGGCAGCCACCTCCTGGATAACTGAGCCAGCCCCATCCGCCTCCTCGCTGGCCTCGAAGGCTGGGTTGGCAGCGCTGAGGTCGACATTCACAGCATCAGTTCGAAGAGCCACGATGGCAGCCGCATCGTTTCGACGCTCAGCGTAGATGCGCTGCTCAAACACCTGCGCGGCGGCAGGTGGGAACTCGGGGTCCAGGGGCAGGCTGGCCGCCGAGGCACCCATGACGGTTCGGTACATCTCCACGCCCTCTGGCAACATGGACTTGATCTTGGGCAGCCAGCGCTTGCGGACACGGCGGGCATTGGTGCACATGTCCGCGGCAATTACGTTCATCTCGCTCTCCTTGAAGCTGGGGGCAAAGTTCTGACAGTATACTGTAGAGAGAGGTCGGGGGGTGGTATGAAAATAGTTTCTTCCCTTTCTGCTTGGCCCACTGCCTCCCAAGAGGCCACAGAACCAAGGTACCCTGCATGAACTTCAGCGTGGGCATGCTGGAGCTGATCTCAATTCCCACTGGCACAGGAGACCATGCTGCCACCGAGATTCCTTGATCTGAGCTACCAGACCAGCATCACTTTCTCCTTCTTCAGCCCAGGAGGCCCTGTAACCCTCTGGGATAGTCTCTGCTAGTAAGGTTGGTCAGCTTGGCTACCCACCAGGTTTGGACCTGTGTCTAACTCCTCCAGCCTCCCCACCTCCACCTGAAAATTGGAATGAGCCAGAGGGGTCATCCTCACAGGAGGAGAGCTTGTCAAGACCCTTCCTGGTCTCAGCCACAGCAAACAAAAAGGAAAGCAGGTGTCATCATCAATTTAAAAAAAAAAAAAAAAAACCCACAAAAAACAAAACCCTCTTCCATTCTCCAGAAGCCAGATGCCCCTCCCAGTACCTCTGGATTTTGGCTTGTTGCTCTGGGACGGTAATTACCATTGCTAAGGCCCCTCTGCTGTAAACAGAATTAGCCTCACCAGGGATTCTTTAAGTGAGAAAATAAAAGCATTTCTTGGGCTGATGGCCACGGGAGGCTGTGCTCTTGGCCAGTCTGGTGTGTGCCATGCAGCAGCAGCCTCTTCCACATCTGAGAGTGCAGGGCTGGGCGGTGGCTTGCCACAGAGACGGGCCGGGCTCCGCCCCACCACGCAGGAGCGGGAGGCAGAAGCCGGCCGAACAGATGGCAAAGGCTCAAAATAACCTCAACATGTAAATAAGGGGTTTTGTTCAAAAAGGAAAATTAGATCTATTTCACATATTAAAATAGTTTCGCAGCTGAATTCATCGCGCTTGGAAACCTACCAAGGACGTTCACACCTCGAGTGAGCTCTGCTTGCTGCTCTTTTCTCTTTCCTCACCCCGGTGCTGTGGGCCAAAGCCAGCCCCCAGGACGGGTGCACACGGCCCTGAGTGACCCTGGGACCTACTCAGCCTCCCTCTGGCTGGGATTCCATTCCAGCAGGAACCCCTAAGAGTTTCCCAGACCCCACCCCACTTCAGAGACTCCACCCCAACCAGAGACCCATCCCCACCCACTCACGTTTCACAGCATTCAGGACTCGGCTGTCCAGTGGCTTTCGGCTCGGGTCACTGGTGGATGAGCGGATGCCGGTGCCACAGCTATTGGCCAGTGTGTTTCTGGATTCAGGGTAAGGAAAGGAGGCAGAGTGAACTTGTGGGGTTGTTGGCCCATAAATGACCCAAGGAATGGGGTTCCTCCACCCACACACCAGGTGAAAGAGCCCAAATTCACCCCTGACAGGTACCTAAGTCCTGAGTCACAGCCAGTGTTGGGGAGTTGGGGCAGGGGGCAGGCCCAGTCTTCCTCTAAGGGATAGGATGTGGGCAAAGTTTTCCAGCTAAGTAGGTAACCTAAGTGACCAGCCAGGAAGCTGACAGGTCCAGACACTGTCCACCGGAACTGTCCACCACACTGTCCCAGGTCACTTGAGCAAGCTACTTCCCCTTGGGGAAAGGGCTCTGCTGATCCATCTGCCTGGTGGGGTACACCCAGCTTTTTGCTTTGTTTGGGGAGGGGGACACAAGCCAGTCCATCCCCAGACTGAGGCCTGGCATAAGAGAGTGTTGGTACCTTCCTGGAGCCTCTCCTCCATCCCTGAGCTGAAGGGCATGTTAGAATCAGGAGAAAGTAGAGGACTGTAAATGCTGAAATCCTTGATGACCAGACAGCTCACAGGTAGAGGAAAGTCTAGATGCTCTGGAGCCCCCTCCTGCCCTTCCACTCCACCTACCTATCAAAGAAGGTGGCCAGGAGCCTCCGGAGCAGGACCTTGTGCTTCACCCCTGCACACAGGTGGCAGTTCATGAGCTGACCACGGGTGATGTAGACCCCAGAGCCTGCAGCCACAAACATCAATGTATGAGGTCTTTGGGATTATATCCCAAACCCTCTGAGGGGACCAGCATGGCCAGAGGAACAGTGAGAGGTGAAGAAGTCCCTCTAGGATAAGAGAAATCTTAGAGCCCATCTGCTGGAAGACACTAGGGCTGGAGGACGTTATGGTCAAGCCCCTCTTCTCTCAGACCCCCATTCACAGCTGTGACCCAGCAGGGTTGAGGAAAGCTGTGGCACCCCCCCCCATTACCAATGTGTCCCCAGCTTCCCTTGCTATGTTGAGCCCTGTGGACAGGATGTGGCCACCTCAGCCCTTGCTACCTTCCTCCTTAGGAACAGGCTTCTTAGGGCTGGCTCTGGCTCTGCCTTGCTACCCCGTCCCTTCCCAGATTCCCAAACTCTTGGGATGTGGGTGAGCAAAGGACTGAACCTAGAGCAACTGGAGTCCACCAGGACATCAGAGAAGCCAGAATCTGGACCTCAAGATGTTACCCAGGATGAGGCAGTAAGGGGTGTCAGATGCAGACAGAAGCAGGATGGGGTGGCTCAGGGAGGCAGGGCTTAGAAGCAGAACTGAGCAACATGCCCAGCCTGTGTTTGGAACTTTCCAGGCAAACAGAAAGAAGCTATTGGACGGACGCATGCAGTGAGGGTCAATAGGTCATCCCTTTCTATCTTTTTGTTGAGTTGCCTTAAAACTTGCGAAGTGCAAGATGAACTCCAGCCCTAAAGGGACAATATCTCTGACAAAGGTACCCACTTGAAGGCCTCTGGATTCAGGGGCCGGACTGTGAGCTGTCATTCAGATAGTGGACACTGGGGTGAGACTTTGGTAAACTACGTGACTTGGTGCTATCTATGACCTGAATTAGAACACACTGTAGACATAGCCCCTGCCAATCAGGAGCTTGGCCAGCCCAGGGGACTCAATTAAAATGCTAAATTAATTCAATTGAATAACTCCTCTTAATGACACATTCTTCTAAAAGGAAATTAGGGGAAATTTAAGATGCTCTTTTTTTTTTGACTGATTGGTGATGAGTGCATTGTTCACAGCTCTGAAAAATAACACTGAGGACATTTGCATACAGTGATGGGTAGGGGCACCTCACCTGCCACCAGCTCCAGCTTCTCACCAGGGTCTCCCTCCGAGTAGAGCTTGGGGTGGCAGCGGTACCCAATTTGGCTGATGAGACTGGCAGGCAATGCCACCAGGTCGCGGCGGATGAGAACGCAGGAGCGGCTCTCCAGTGGCACGGGCTCAGGCTTCTCTTGTACTGCAGCAAAGAACCGACCTGGTTAGGTGGGAGTCTAAGGGCTAAGCTAGGCTACTCTGTACCGGCCTGCACTCTTCCCCAAGGCCCATGTTAGAAGTGCTCACTTCAGTCTGGGGCCAAGCTGGACCCATGGCGGTCAGCCCCCTACCCCTGCAGTGTGTCCACCTCCACACCCAATCCTGTCCTACAGATGCTGGACAAAAGGAGTAAGGGGATGGTCATTGAGGAATACCCACCCAGGTTGGGGAGCAGGTTTCCCAGGGTGAGTGGTGGCTCCCAGAAAGTATCCACCCAAGGGGCTACAAGCCAGGTAGGGATGAGGCCTGAAGGGAAGACTGGAGGGTAGGTGTTGGAAGCAGGATGCAGGACAGTCTGGCCAGAGGCTTAGAGCTGTAGATGGAGCTGGGGGCCAGCAGCGTCCACCATTCAGAGCACGGAGTTGCCAGCTTTGCTGTCAGGAAAACTGATGGAAGGAGACAGACAGGGAGCTGGAAGAGGGTCCCAGGCAGTGGGCCCCCCAGATTCTCCTCACAGTGGCTCTGTGCAAGAGGCAGTCAGGCATGACTAGTCTCATTTGGCAGATGAGGGGATGCGGGGTCCTGGCACAAGGAGCTGCTCCTAAATATTTGTCAGCGGTAGAGCCAGGCAGCCTGGCGTCACTACTGTCTGGGAATGTTCTGGCAAACCACTGCTGGCACAGGCTCGCTCTGTACCTGCAACTCTGAGGTTGTACCCATAACACTGCCCTGAAGAGGTGGCCTCTGAGCACAGTGTCATCCACAGATCTCAGGACACCTTACTCAACGTCAGCATCCAGCAGGCAGAATGAGGATTTCCTTCTAACAGTCAGACAGCCTGGGCCGAGACCCCTTGTCTAACAGTCACTTGCCAGGCAGCCTAGTGCTACAAGGTCAAGGAAGGCTGGTGGTCCTGACCCCAACCCTGCCCAGTCTTGCCTCAGTCCTCTCACTTCCCCTCTGCCTCTCTGTCCCTGTCCCAGGAGGCCTTGCAAATGGCCAGTCCGAGTTCTGTGCTCCCATAGGTCACACACATAGCCACCATTCCCAGACAGACGGCACAGGTATCCTGCCTGTGTCTGCAGCACACAGGTGAGGTCCCGAGAGGGCTACCTGTCTCTGCCCAGCTGTCCCATTAAGAACTCCCACCAGCTCCAGGCATGCCTCTGCTTTGCAGGCCTGACCTTCCCTAGCGTCCAAGGTCTGCACGTTGGACCCAGTCCTTGGGTCGCTCAGGGCTGGGTCTTTGTTCGGGAAGGGTGGTACTTCCCTTAACAACCTTAGTAGGGTTGGAAGCTCCCAGGTGTATAGTGGAGGTATGGCACCTAGAAAGCTAGAACCTGCTGGTCCTGCAGGTTCAGAGCAGGTGGCCCAGTGCAGGTGGCTCAGACTTAGATCTAGCCCTGAGGGAGCACCAAGATCAGACACAGCTGCGCCTGGCTGCATCAGTTGGACCAGTGCCCTGTCCCTCTGCACCATGATTACACCATAGGTAGAGACTCACAGTACTTCTCCACAGAGGGTGCTGTGCAGGGGCCCCAGGAGGGCAGGTGACGGGGGTGGGGGGTGTTGGGGGGTGGGCAGTATCCTGTAAGTCATTTTGACACTCAGCTCCCTAAGGGGCTGTCAGGGCCACTTAGCCCTGAGGGCCAAACATCTGGGTAAAGGAGAGGGAGCGACCACCCACAGCCTAAAGAACAGTGAGTCGCCATGAAATAATGCAGGAGGGGCTGGCCCAGAGGACCAGGTAGGGGCAGGGAGGTGAGCCCACCTGAAGGGCGGGGTAAGTACCACTCAACCTGCCAACTGACCTGCCATCTAACTGCAGCTGAAGTGGTGGAAACAGAGTGCCTCTCAAAGTCAGCAGACTGTGTGAGTACACAGAAAACAGGAAAGTAGGAGCCGCTAACGGGGATGTAGGTCCCCCTTCTGGCACCAGTTGGTGGCCAGACAGGCCAGGTGGCATTTCCCATCGGACAGAGTAACGGAGAATCTTTACAGCCCGGAATTACCCAGGGAACACAACGAGAAACAATCCGGATGATGGTATTTTAAAACATAATTACACCCCCCCCCCCCC
>NW_008345746.1:732394-774953 GCF_000622305.1 Nannospalax galili
TTTTTAAAACCAAATCTCCCCCCCCCCCCCCGCCACTGTGATTACACATGCAAACGAACAGCGCCAACGCGGTGCGTGGCATTTACATAAAGAGTGTTCACCAACAGAAATAATTCCCCATCCGCAGCCGCAGCTCGGGAGATGTTTTTCTCAACAGCAGAAGTTGTTTGCGCACCACAGGCATGCCCCTCCCCAGCCCCAGCCCAGATCCCGGGAGCCAGAGACTGTCAGCCCTGAGCCCTGAAAACCAGCTTCTATTTCTGCTCTTTCAAGTGCTGGATGCCGCCGCTAAAAATACTCCATACCAAGTTTCAGCTCATCTGCAAAGGTACTCCAAGCTCCTTCATGTGTCCCCTCCCCAGGTCCCCAAATCATAGCCCAAAGGGGGCTACAGTTGTCTCCAGGGCTGTAGAGCTGCAGCTAGGTGTTGAAGGAAAACCCCAGACTCAGTCCCAGGGGGGACTGGACCTGCATCTTAAGTGGTCTTCTGCTGGGCTTCAGAGGGCCAAGAGTCAGGACCTACACTTGTTCCAGGGGTGCTGGGAGGCCCCCCAGAGGGCTGTGAGTCAAGGAGAGACCCCATAATCACATTGAGGTTCCCTGCACCTGAGTCTCAGGTACTGGGAGACCCTGTGTCTCCTGTTGCTCAAGACTGGTCTCCACGGCATCAGTACCACTTTCAAGGTCCCCAGCTGCGGTGACAAGGTTCTGGTTTCCAGGACTGTGCATCCCAGGGAGGGAGCACATGAGACATAGTTAACTGCTTCTATGAAGACGTGACTAACCACTCACCGAAGTGGAGTCAAATCTTAGTCAAGGCAGAAAGATCTGCCCTCCCCTAGGCAGCCAGGAGCCAGCTCTTTACGGCAGAGACTTATCCCCCTTGGATCACACCATGGAAGCAAACTGGATGCTTGTGGTCCAATGACTATGTGGGTTACATGCTGGGGCTCCTGATGTAGTCACAGGAGCCCTACTGAGCCGTTGAGGCCCCGTGGGGCCCAGTCTGGGTGGCAGACAAGCGGGGGTCCAACTCAAGGAAGGACTTGGTTCTGAGTTGAGATGAACCTGGCACAACGAGGACAAACCAGAAGGATCTCACCTACACAAGGTTCCCAGGAGTCACACCAAACAGAGACAGGGGCAGTGCGGGTACAGCAGGGGAAGTCAGTATTCAATGGGGACAGGGTCAATTTGGGAGGATTTCAACCTTCAGGAAGTTCCTTGGATGGACAGTGGTGATGGCTATACAATGTGCAACTAAGTGCTTATCGCCACTGACCTGCAAACTGAAAATGTCTGCACAGTCTCATATGTTCTGCACATTTTATACAATAAGCACATTTTGAAAAAGAAAAAAGAAGGCTGGGAACGGCGGCTCAGCCTGTAATCCTAGTACCTGGGCGGTAGAGACAGGAGGAACAGGAGTTCAAGTCCATCCTCAGTACACATCAACTTTGAGGGTCAGCTGTTTCAAAAAATGAAAGAGGCGGGGGAGGGGGAACGCATTCAGATTGGATGAGGCCTTGAGTGCCATCATCAGTATCCCAAAGAGAAATGGAGGGATATAGAGAGGGATGATCCCATAGCCCTGGTCCCTCCCCAAACTTAGCACCTGCCCCCAGGACACCATCCAGCAGGAAGACCCCAACACCGAGCCCTGTTCCTATCCCTGGGTCCACAAGTGTTCTTTGGATTCACCTAGGCAGCATCCTCAGAAGCAGCCCAGGCAATTCTACTCCTGGGAGCCCCCATCAAGGAACCTTAGGCTGATATGAACAGTTGCCAGTGGATGACTGGCTACCCAAGGCCACCCAAGTCAAAGCCACACCAAGGCCTGGGGAAGGGGATACCCACTTCACAGAGGAGACATATACATCACCTCTCAAAACTCAGAATAAGAAAGCTGGGAACTCCTTAATCTCAGCACTTGGGAGACAGAGGCAGGTGGATCTCCCAGAGTGGTCTACATAGTGAGTTCCAGGCCAGCTGGGGCTGAAGGGAGACCGTCTCAAAACATGAACAACAAAATCAGAATAAAAAAATAAACCCTAGTCCTTAATTATAAAGTAGATGACATAAGCCCACAGTGATAGAAAAAAATGCCAACTCACCCTGTGTAGTAGACTCCCTGTAAAGCTGTAGCCATCAAGACCACGTGGCACAGATGGACAGACATGCGGCTTCCATAGCTCGTCACAGACAATCCACACAGCCACATTCAGTTGGCATTTGACAAAGGATGTGAGCCAGTCAGCAGAGTACTGGATGGCCTTTTCACCCACGCAAAACCAAAGCCAGGGCTGCCCTTGATCCAAACCTCACCCCCAAAGACTCATTAGCAAACGGCTTGCTCTTGGGTCAGGCTAAGAGCTCTAATGTGATCCCCAGAGCAGTGAGTCCTTCAAATAGAACCGGAAACATGAATTCTTCAAAGTGAAAGATAATTTTGTGAAAGAGCAGCAAAATAGGGCCATTACATATGGGAAGAAATTGTCTACGCAGCACTCCTAAAAGTAAAGTACTCTCAAAACTGGAAATAAAAAGCAAAAAAACCCAAAAAACCAAAAAACCCAACCCCCCCACCCCCGCAAACAGCTCCAGTTTCAAAAGTGGGCATGTAGGTGGAGAGTCTGCACAAGTCAAGAAATACAACTTGAAACCACAAGAGGATGTCATCTCCTAGAACAGACAGGGCCTAGAACTGTCCACAAGGCCAAGTGCTGAGGAAGGCTTTACAGGGTGCCCTTGTGGTACCAAAGACACTGCAAAATCAGAGCTGGTTCTGTAAGTGGACGGCCAGGAGACACTCCTCGCCCACCTCTGCAGGTGCCAGCTTGGTACAAGCCAACTGTGGCAGTGAGGGCATTCATTTATTCAGCCTGGAAACAGGTGCACTGCTTCCTCCTGACCCCCCGCCCCAGGTGCTGGTAGTGGGCTCCAGGGTTTGGCTAACCCTCTGTTAGCTGCAGACCAAGCACATCATGCTGTGCAGAGCACTGCCCTGCTGGTTGGGGCCTGTCATGCAGTAAGCAACCAATACACACGGGCCTCATCAGTACAGGTGAAGCAGCAGCCTTCCCACAGCCTGTAGAGCCCTGTCTTGCTCTGGGAGGGAACACAGAGGTTGCTGATTGCCAGGCAGGCCTCTCTGTGTACCAGAGGCGGGAAACACTAACAATGCCACCAGGACGTGTCCATTTCACAGATGCTGGAACACGGGGAAAATGCATCTCAGATCCAAGGAAATGTGTGGTGTGCTGGACGAGAGAGAACACTGGTGATAGGTGTCCTAGTTAGATTTTATTGTCAACTTGATACGAGAGTCAAAGAAGAGGGAATCTTAAGAATTTCCCACATCTGATTGGTCTGTGGGGTATTTTCCTGATTGCACTGATGTGGGAAGGGCTCAGCCCACTGTGGGTGGCACCATCCCTAGGCAGGTGGGCCTGGGCTGTACAACAAAGCTAGCTGAGGAAGAAAGCCTGAAAGCAGCATGCCTCCATGGTTTCTGCTTGAGTTCCTACCCTGACTTCCCTCAACGATGGACTGTGGCTGGAAAGTATAAGTAAACCAAACCCTTTCCGCCCCAAGTTCCTTTGGGCCACGGTGTTTATCACAGCAACAGAAGCCAACTAGAACAGCAGGGCAGCCCAGACAGGAGGGTGGATGTGGGGATGGGGGATCTGCACATACTCCAACCTCCCTAAACACCTGGGTATAAGACAGAGGGGCATGGTGATCTCTAGGGTCACCGTGTTCAGCTGCCAATGAAGACTCAGGCAAAGGTGAACCTCAACAGCACCCAAGAGTAACCAAGTCCTTGAATCTGAATAGGCCTCCAAGGCTCTGTCCTCAGGACCCTTGTGCCCTCTTCAGTGGCCTGGCCCTCTAGGTTTCTTTTTTTAGCATTTTATTTATGTGTTTGAGTGTATTGCCAGCCCCAGCTGGGCATGGTGGCGCACACCTTTAATCCCAGCACTCAGGAGGCAGAGGCAGGCGGATCTCTCTGAGTTCAAGGCCAGCCTGGTCTACATAGTGAGTTCCAGGACAGCTGGGGCTACAGGGAGACCCTGTCTCAACAAATCCCCTCCCCTAAAATGAGTGTATTGCCTACATGTATGTAAGTGTACCTGTGTCATGCAATGTCTGCAGAGGTCAGAAGAAGCCATCAGATTCCCTTGAACTGGAGTTACAGGTGGTTGTTAGCAGCCGTGTGGATGCTGGAAAGTCAGTGCTTTTAATCGCTGAGCCATCTCTCCAGCCTCCCCACTCTGGGTTTCTTGGCTGCCCCAGTCTGACCTTGCTGGTGTCACCTCCACACCCAAGGCCCTGGTCAATGTTCCTCCCTGGAGCTGAGCTTGCCCAGTCCTGGCAGGTGAGGCAGTTTTATTTCCAAGTATCTCTGGCACCTGAGTCCTGGTGGGAGGTCCCCCGTCCTCCAGGCTCTACTGCCTTCTGATGGCTACACCCTGGCAGCCAGTCTCGCTGTCCCTCTGGCAGTGTCCCCCCTTTCATCTCCAATTCCATGGATTTCTTCACCTTGTTCAATGACATACATTACCATCATCATGCCACTGGATAAGATCCTTTGTCCAGGGTGGGGCAGAGTGAACAGGTCACGGTCACACAAAAGGCATGAATCAAAAAGAGCTGTGTGTGCATCAAGGCAACCCCAGGTTGTGTGCCAAACCCAGGTGTGCGCGTGCGCACACACACACACACACACACACACACACACACACACACAGCCCAGGACATGGACAAGTGTCCAGGATGAGACACCTGTGGGTGCCCCAAGACACAGACCAACAAGGGAGGACAAAGTTCACAGTGCAGCTTTTTCATGATCTCAAGTTCAGTCAGTGCTCACAGCTATGCAGAAGCAAACTGTCTTACTAGTAAACCTCCAGAGACCCTGCTGAAGTTGTGGTGTTCCCAGTGGTCAGGATTAGGGCCTGGAGTAGAGGCCTGAGGCTGGGGTGCAGGGACAGGACAGCATTCTGGGTATGATGCTGTATTCTCCCCTGGGGCCTCAGTAGAACACTAAGTAGTAAGTATGAAGAACAACATTCACACGAAAAACAACGGCCAAGACATTGGAGTCTAGAGCTCAGTGTCCCTGTCCTGGGAGACAGAATCAGATTTCAGAGCCTTCCAGGGGAGTGCTGGTTTCCAGCTGAGACCCAGACTGGCCAGGGCTGAGCCTGGGGCTCAGAACCCAGCAGGCACTGGCCCACCTAGGGCCTCTCCCTATAGCCTGGGAGGACCGGCACCCAGGCCGTCCTTGGGGCAGCTTTGCAGGAAACAAAGCTGGGGGTCAGAGAACAGCAGTGAAGACACCAGACCAAAGTCCGGGATCAAATGACAAAACCCCGATTTACCAAAAGACATTAGCTCTGACAATTAGCAGGTGTGGATTCTAGAAGGTCTGCTGCATATGCACGCAGGGAACCTAGGGAGACAAGAGTGGGAGCCTCCGGAAATCCCAAAGAAATGAGGAAACAGGGTACTACAGAAACCAAAACCACGGACTCAGAAAAGACGGTTTAGGGAGAAATCAGAGAGCAAATGAGATTTGTGAACTGGAAAATAATTCAATACAAAATACCCAGATGGAGGCAGGAAAAGAAAAAGGAAACTGCAGACTAGGAGACATGGGGAACTTGGGCCTTGGCAACAGCCTGGCATTGGTACCCCAGGGAGAGGGAAGCAACTGTGCGGAAGACCAGCGCCGGGCACCCCCACCCCACCCCCGCTAGGACACAAGCACCTTCGGAAGAAAGTGGCCCCAGGCAGGACAGACAGGCAATACAGAGATGCGACCTCGCCTTCCTAAAAGCACAGCTGGGTGGGGTTAAACTGCTCACAGGAGATACACTGGGACAGCAACAGTGCAACAGGCAAAGAAGGAACTAGGGGTGCACAGGCTTTGTGGCACAGGGCACGTGGCAAATGACCCAAAGTCAGCAAAATCCTAACTCAAGATGGAGGCTGAAATCATTCGCCCCTAAAAGGACAGCATAAAAACTGAGCAGGCTGTGGAGGTGGCTCAGAGGTTAAGATCACTTGCTACTCTTCCAGAGGATCCAAGTTTGGTTCCCAGCACCCACGCTGGGCAGCTAAGAACCACAGGTTAGCTTCAGCTCCAGGGAATCCGATCACCTCTTCTGGCCTCTGAGGACACGGGCACACGTGGCATATACTCAAACAGACACATATACATAAATGAAATTAAATCTTTAGGACAGGCATGTTGGCACATGTCTTTAATCCCAGAACTCAAGAGGCAGAGGCAGGCAGATCTCTGTGAGTTCAAGGACAGCCTGGCCTACATAGTGAGTTCCAGGCCAGCCAGGGCTACACAGTGAGACCCTGTCTCAACCCACCCCTCCCCCTACAAAAAAAAAAAAGGAGGAGGAGGAGACGGGGAACAGCAGGGATTCAGAGGGAAAAGGTGGTAAGTAAGTACATGATGGATTAAATCCTAAGAAGCGGGTTGTTATGTGAGAGTAGACCATGTATTCCAGTAACACTTAAATCTAGGAGCCGGTGGGGTGACTGGCACCTGTGATCCCAGCTACCCAGGAGGTGGAGGGGTAAACATCACTCAAACCTAGGAGTTCCAGGGCAAGTCTGGGCAACATAGTGAGACCCTGGCATGAAATAAACAAAAAGACAAGAGATTGAAAGCAAAAGAGAAAAGACACACTATGCACAGAGTACAGAGAGACCTGGGCGCTGTGCGAATGTCAGACCACAGGGCCTGAATGTAAGAGAAAAGACACACTATGCACAGAGTACAGAGAGACCTGGGCGCTGTGCGAATGTCAGACCACAGGGCCTGAATGTAAGAGAAAAGACACTATGCACAGAGTACAGAGAGACCTGGGCGCTGTGCGAATGTCAGACCACAGGGCCTGAATGTAAGAAATGCTGCCAGTGTTAAAAGAGTTTATTTCATAACAAGCACGTCCATTCAAAAGGAAAACAAGTGTGGGATGGACACGCACCCAGTACAGCCAGTAGACGGCGGCAAGAACTTGGTGTCATGTATAGCATCTGTTCCCGCCCCAGACCAGGCTGACCTGGAACACCCAGCTCTGCTTCAACTCGGTGCAGCTCATGAGGCTGGCCCATACAATCCCTTCTCCGCACATGTGGGGTATAACCAGGGCGCGAAGACAGTCCTAACATGCTTCAGAGGTCTGAGTGCACTCCAGTTCAGAAAGTTCAGCACAAAGATGAGCCCAATTCCCAAGAGTTTGGAGACACAAGCACCAGACTGCTCAAACCCCAGGGCCGTGGTGGTGGTGGTGCGGTCACATATATTAGAGAGTGGAGCAGGGACATGGCACTGTGTGGAGCCCTTACTCAGCATGTGGGGTGGGGAGCGCTGGGCTGCATCCCAAAGAAAGCAGCATGTTTGTCAGGTATTCTTGCCCTAACCATATGGGTATTATTATTACTATTATCATTTGGTTTTGTGAGACAAGAGTCTCACTAAACAGCCCAGTCTGGCTTGAAACTCACTATGTAAACCAGGCTGGCCTGGATCTCACAGGAATCCACCTGCCTTCTACCTCTTGAGCGCTGGGATTAAAGGCGTGCACTACCACACCTGGCTTATTTCTACTCTTATTTATGTATATGTGTGGTTACATGCTGCCGTTCAGGTGCCCACAGAGGTCAGAAGACAGCATCAGAAGTGAATCTGAGCAGTCCAGACTGCATCCCACAAACCTTGATCCATCAGAATACAGACAGGGCAACCCCCAGAGGAAGGCAGAGGTGCAAACAGTGGCAACGATCCTAAAGTATTAGCAGCTGTGATGGCTTGTGCCCGCCATCTCTGCACAACAGGTTGAGGTGGGAGGATGGCCACAAGTTAAGGGCCAACTTGAGCCACACAGAGTGATACCCTGGCTCAAAACCAACCAACCAACCAACCAGGCATGGTAGTACACACCTTGAGTTCTAGCACTTGGGAGTCAGAAGCAGACGGATCTCTGTGAATGTGGGGCTAGCCTGGTCTACATAGCAAGTTCCAGGTCAGCTGGGGCTACAGGGAGACCCTATCTCAAAAAGACCAAAAAAAAAAAAAAATCGAAGGTGTTTATACCTAAGATGAAACTGAATTCTATTGAGGCAGGAGATGTGCTTATGTGTAAAAAGCAAAAAACAGAGCAACTCCCGGGGGCAAAACAAACAAAACCAGAGTGATCTGGGGAAAGGGAACCCAGACCCGGGAAATCAGTGGCACGGTTTATGCCAAACTCACAGCAATCTTCCTGCAAGGCCATCGGACACAGGATCCGTGTGATGCTGTACCCCAATGGGTTTTTTTTTTTTTTTTGGTCTTTTTGAGGCAGGGTCTCCGTGTAGCCCCAGCTGTCCTGGAACTCACTATGTAGACCAGGCTGGCCTTGAACTCACAGAGATCTGCCTGCCTCTGCCTCCCGGAGTGCTGGGATTAAAGGCATGTGCCATCACACCCAGCCCCAATGGATTTTAACCAATCGAAAGTAAATAAGAGTGGGTTTGTTAAAAACAAAAACAAATAATAACAAAAGAACAGAATATTAGCATTAAGTAGAAAGGCGGTGCTCGGCTCACAGGTCACACTGTGTTAGATTCATTTTACACTGCTGTGATATACGGCATTTTAAGGGAGGAATTTGCCATTGTGGCTCACAGTTGCATGGGGTGGGAAGGGCAGTTCATACCATGTCAGACAAGAACCAGAAAGAGAGGGACACTAAGGACTTTTCAAAGGCCATCCCTGTGACCCACTTCCTCTAGCTAAGCCCCACTTGCTGTATTTTCCACAACTTCCCCAAACAGCTGAGGATCAAACATTTAAAACATGGCCTGCGGGGTTCGCTTCAAGCCATAACCCCAATGGCAGACCTGACCTGCCTGGCTATGGCAGACCTTGTCTTTGCACTGCCACCTCCTGGGATCACGGTGGACCATGAGCCCTGGGAAGTGGGATGCAGATAGGTGTCCCCAGTTCAGGCTCAGAGCTCCACACACCTGATGGTGAACTCACCCTCAGCAGCACCGCTGGGGGCTTGGCTCTCGGGTCTGACCAGAGAGATTGCCTTCTTTACTTCAACTGCTGGCCACCAGCATCTCACTGGCCCTCTCCTGGTAAGGTGAGAGGTGAGACTAACAAGTCAGATGCTGAGGACGTAGAAAAGGTGGCATCACAGTGAGGGTGACTTCGCTCCAGGAATACAAAGTTCTAAAATTAACAGAGCACACGAGGAAGTGTACAGGATTATTCCAAACACATCTGGGCCTTACGTGACGATACCGCACACCTCGTCAACGGAGGTGACGACACCGCACACCTCGTCAACGGACGTGCACACAGAGCAACACCACTCAGGGACATGACCCCTGCCTTCGTTTGCAATCAATGCCCTCCAGGATGTTCACACAGTGCCAAGGCTGCCTAGTGCTCTGGCATTTTGTGGTGTACGGCCATAGTTAGGGAAAAAAAAACAAAACCAAAAAAACTTTTGTCAAACTTCAATTTATTTATGGGAGAACATCTTAGTCTAGAAAAAAAACCTTATCCTTGACCTGATAAAAACTCGTGGCAGCTGGGTGTGGTGGCATAGGTCTCTAATTCCAGCACTCAGGAGGCACAGGCTGAGCTTGAGTCCAGTCTGGTCTACACAGGGAATTCTAAGCCAGCCAGAGGTCTACAGCGAGACCCTGTTCTCAAAAATAAACCCAAACCCGAAAACCCATCACAACAGGCCTGGAGCGTAGGCTGTGGCTTTGTTTTGTTTTGTCTTTTTCAGACAGGGAAGAATTCTCCAGGTAGACCAGGCTGGCCTCGATGTCACAGGTGGCCTGTGTAACGGCTTTGGAGTATCAAATGCTTTTTCCTGAGCTGGAAAATGAGAAGGGTTTACAAGAATTTCTAGCTAGTACCAGGAGGCAAGAATACAGAAAAAGGTTAACATTAGAAATAAAATTGTGGGCCAGGGCTGTAGCTAAGTTGGTGGAGGGCTTGCCTACCATGTGCAAAGCTCTAGGTTATATAAACTATGTGTGATGGTGGTGCATGCCTGTAATCCCAGTGCTCAGGAGGTAAAGGGGGGGGGCGTTGTTAGAAGTTCAAGGTCATCCTTGTTATACAGTGAGTTTAAGGCCAGCTGTTTCAAAAATAAAAAAGGGTTGGAGAGACAGCTCAGAACACTGGCTGCTATAGCCTGGGCATGGTAGCACACGCCTTTAGTCCCAGCACTCGGGAGGCAGAGGCAGGCGGATCTCCTGTGAGTTCAAGGCCAGCCTGGTCTACATAGTGAGTTCCAGGTCAGCTGGGGCTACAGGGAGACGCTATCTCAAAAAATACCAAAGGAAAACAAAAAGCACTGGCTGCTCTTGCAGAGGACCCGGGTTCAATCCCAGCACCCACATGGTGTCTAACAACTCTCTTAAACTCCCATTCCAGGGGATCTGACGCTCACCTGATCTCCTCAGGCACTGGACAATGTGGGTGTACCTACCTACGTGTAAGAAATACACTCGTACATATTAAATAAAAATTTAAAATTAAAAAAAGGAAAGGATGTCTCTGTGAATTTAAGGTCAGCCTGGTCTACACAGTGAGTTCCAGGACAGCTGGGGCTAAGAAGGGAGGGAGGGAGGGAGGAGGAGGAAGGAATGAATCACTGTTAACAGATGACAATGATTACATACATACACAGAGAATCCAAAAGAAACTGCAGGTAAACCATTAGAATAAATTAGAAAATGTGGCATCCAATTTGTTTCTGTACTTTATTAACAGCAACACACAACTAAAATGAGAAATTTAAATACCATATAATTAAAAACAAAAAATGAATCTCTAGGAATACATGTAACGAAGGGTTACAGAGAAAAACTAGAAAAGTATTTAAATAAATGGAGCCATGCACTGTGTCCTAGGAAGGCAGCTGGCTATGGACGGATCTGGGGAATAGAATTCATGCAACCCAGAGTCCAGACTACTCTTGGGGGGGGCGGGAGGGGCTGGCAATTTCATTCCAAACAGCATTTCAAAATGTGGGTGGTCAAGGTCAAGTGGTCAAGAGAACAAAAATCCTGAAAGCTTTATACAGACGACAACAGAAGATGCATTCGGGCATCAGGATAAACAGATCACCCAAGGGAAGGGGATACTGGAGAGGGACGGCACAGGGAGGACATCCCTCTAGGCAGTAAGCTGCAGAGTGACAGGGCAGTTACACTGGGGGAGAATGAACCTGGAACCCCAGGCCACAGTAAGACCATTCTAGATACCATGGTCTACTCGCCTTTGAGAGGTGACTAGAGAGAGTGAATCCCACCACAGGAGGAGGACTTGACAGAAGGCTGGCTTTGGAGGCAGCAGTTCCAAGTCCTATTTGTTGTGTCATCTCCCTCCCCCCTCCCTGAGGTCCAGGATCTCACTACATTGCCCAGGCTGGTTTTGAACTCATGGGCTCAAGGAATCCTCTTGCCTCAGCCTAAGAAGTGCTGGGACCACAGGTGTGCACCACCTCTGACATAAATCTGTAGCTCTGACAGCTGGAAGACTGCAGCCCTTGCCTACTGTGCATGGGGCTGGGGGTGGAGCCTCATCACAGGAGAGCGAGGGGAAGGGAGGGGGGAGGGGGAGGAAAAACCAAAAGCTAACAATAGCAGTCCCCACTGAAAGTTAGAAACAACTAATTCTGGGGTAGAGAACAAGGTGTAAAATGAACCTAGATTATTTTGCTGAACAAGGCACTCAGAAAATGCTTTTTTAAAAAATGCAATAAATAAATCACAGCAACAGATGAAGGAATAAAATAAATCAGCAGGCGAGACCAGTGGGAAACTCTCTGCTACAAAAGACTGCTAATAAACGTGGGCGTTGTGGGGCCAGCAGGTGCGCCTGCAGCACTGAGCAGCAGGAGTCCCCAGCACCACCACAGAGCACTGCAGGCACAGGACAGCGGCACCTCTTCTGGGGGAGGGGGGTGGCTTCACCCAGCAAAGCCCTTCACGACGCCACTCCAACACTGTGCAAAGTCGGTGCCCTGCCCCCTCATGACAGGTATGAGTTCACAGCAGGGCTCTGAGGAACCGAAGTGAAGTCAGGGCCTCATCCTGGGAGGAGACAGAGGGATGTCTTCCAAAGAACCTGAGGTGTGTTCTGCCAGACAGACAGACAGACTTCGGAACCAGCTGGGACGGAAATGGGCACAGGGAATAACCATACAACAAAGATGGCTGGGGATACAGACCCCAGGCCAGATCTAGAGGACAGAACACTTGAATTCTGAACAGTCACTGCGTAATAGAGTGCCCTGTTTGAGACAGGATATCTGTAGCTTACTTGAAAACGTTTTAGAAAAATTGCAAGTGTAGAGAGAAAAGTGACACCAGAACAGAGCAAACTCTTTCTGGTTGGTGACTGGACTGACCAAAGGGCGTAGATTCTGACTTGGAACTCGTCTGACAACTTTTTGGTGAGTTTAAAATGACTTCAAAACAGAGTGGTTTTGTTTTTACAAACATTGGAAAAGGACATGGGATCAGGATGGGGAGTGCTCCTTAAATGGTACTGATTTTAAAAAATTTAATGAACCCTATCAAAATTATATTAAGAGGGGATGGGGTACAGCTCAGTGGGAGAATGCTTGCTCAGCATGCATGTGGTACGAGGTTCCATTTCTAACACTGGAGACAAAGGGAAGAGGGAGGGAAAGAAGACGGGGGGTGGGGGGGGGGGGAGAAGATTAACAGTGCAGTGGGGGATGTTTCTAAGATGATGTCTGAAAAGCTGGGCATGGTGGCACACGCCTGTCCTCTGAGCACTTGGGAGGGGGATGCAGGAGTTCAAGGTCATCCTCAGCTATGTAGAGGTTTGAGTCCAGTCTGGGTTAAGTGAGACCCTGTTACAAAAAAACCGACTAACTAATCAACCAATGCAGCGTATCTGATATAGGATGCTGATTCAGAGGCAACCGTATGAATACAGTTTGGGGCAAAGGATGGATAACTCAATAACTTGATCCATAAAATATGGGACAAGTTGGGCACAACGGCTCATGCCTATAATTCCAGCACTTGGGAGACTGAGGCAGGAGAGCTGGCCACCAGTTCAAGGCTAGCTTGAACTATATAGTGAATTCCAGACTAGCCAAGGCTACATGCATAGTGAGACCATGTAGTGGGTGGGGCGGGGGTGGGTGGTGAGGGACTGGAGAGATGGCTCAGCGGATAAGGGAACTTGCTGCTCTTTCAGAGTTCAGTGGGCTCACAACTGCCTATAACCCCAGCTTCAGGGTATCTGATGCCCTCTTCTGACTCCCTTGGGTATTGTATTCATATGAACCTCCCTATACACAGATACACATGCACACACATAATAAAAGTAAAATTTAAAAAAAATTTGGTAAGGGAAAAGAATTAGATATCCACATAGAACAAAATCTCAAAACCTCAATTTATAAATTATACAAAATTCAACTCAAAATGGGCTACAGACCTAGATTTTAACCCCAAAGTCATAAATAGGCAGACATATGGACAGCAAACACATACATGAAATATGTTCAATGTCAGACATTAAAGAAATACAAATTAGCAGGTGACCAGATGACTCAGTGGATTAGCTGCCAAGCCTGATGACCTGAGTTCAATCCCTGGGACTAACATTGTAGAGTCCGATAAACTCTCCAAGTTGGCCACTGACCTCCACTCATGCACTAGGGCACATGTGTACCCCCTACATACAACATATATAAATGAAAATGTTACTTATTTATTTTTTAAACCTAAAATTACAATGACATGCAGCTATGGGTCTGTTAGGCTTAAAACAGAAAGACAAAACCAAGAGCAGACAAGAACACAGAGCAACTGGAGCTCATACACTGCTGCCCATTATGAAATGAGAGAACTTAAAACCAGCATGGCAGCTTCCTGCAAGGCTCCAGACACAGTCCTCACACAACCTGCACCCCTCCTAGGTTAATTTACCCAGTGTAAATAAATAAAAACTTAAGTACATATAGAAACCTATGGCTTGGTAGCACATGACTCATCCCAGTAGTTGAGAGGGAGAAGCAGGAGATCAGGAGTTTGAGGAGGCTCTCCTGGGCTACATGAGACCTTATTTCAAAAACATGGGTTGGCTGGTTGCCGGATGTGGTGGCACTTGCCTTTAGTTCCAGCATTTGGGAGACAGAGGCAGGCAGATCTCTGAGTTTGAAGCTAGCCTGGTCTACATATCAAGTTCAGGTCAGCCAGGGCTATATAATAAGACCCTGTTTTGATACAACAACAACAACAACAACAAGAACACACACATACATACACACACACGCACGCACACGGGCTGGCAAGATGGCTCAGTGGGTAAAGGTAACTACCACCAAGTCTGACAACCTGAGTTTGGTCCCCAGAACCTACATGGTGGAAGGAAAGAACCCCACAAGTTTGCTCTGACTTCCACATGTGCACCATGGTGTGCATGCATGCGTGTGCATGCAAACATGAAGTGTAATAAAATGTTAAAAAATTTTATTTTTAGTGTACACACATTATCTTCATGTATGTAAGTGTACCCAGGTCATGCAGTGCCTGTGGAGGACAGAAGAGGGTGTTGGATCCCTGGAAATGGAGTTATGGACAGTTGTTAGCCACCATGTGGGTGCTGGGATTTGAATCCAGGTCCTCTGCAAGAACAGTCAGTGCTCTTAACTGCTGAGCCATATTTCTAGCCCAAAAATGTTTTAAAAACAAAACACACAATAATAACAACAAGCTGGGCGTGGTGGGCCATGTCTTTAGTCCCAGCACTCGCACCTTTAATCCCAGCATTCATGAGCCAGAGGCAGGCGGATCTCTATGAGTTCAAGGCCAGCCTGGTCTACATAGCGAGTTCCAGGCCAGCTGGGGCTACAGAGAGACCCTGTCTCAAAAAAACAAAACAATAATAACAACAACAACAACAAACCCATGTCCACTCCCTATACAGCAGGCTGACCCACAATCACTACAATCCCAACCCCCTTTACTGGGCAACGTACACACGAACTGAAGATTCACTGTACCACTTGCTTGGCCATAAAAAGAATGGATGGTCAATACACACCATACGAATGAACCTTAGATACGTAAGGTTCTAAAGGCACAGGCTGCATGCAAGGCCATTTATATGACGGAAACCAGGCCCGTGGCTGTCAAAAGAGGAAAGAAAGAGGGCCTTAGAAGAGGGCATGAACTGGGCATGAAGGGATGGGCCTGGGCCTCTGCTGTGTCTGGGCTTCCAAGACTCCTGCTGCCTGCTTAGCCTCAGAAAACTATAGGCCAGAGAGATTTTACTCATGTAAATTCTAAAAGTTATTAAAGCGAATGAAATGGCAAATGATAACCAGCTGTTTAAGGTAAAAATAATAAACAGCCCATTTCAAGACTGGCTGTGCGGAGGAAGTAAAGCTCTGTGACCACAGCAGCACCAGATGGGAAGATGCAGGGACAGGACAGGGAGTTGAGACGTGCAGGAGAGTAAAATACCAGAGGAGAAGAGACGCTGGTGCCAGAGCCGCAGGAGCAGCCAGGAGAGGGATGAATGCGGGTGTCCAGTCAGGGAAGGGCGGGGAACAGAGGGGAACAGAGACCAGAGCAAGGCGCAAGACAACGGACTTCAACTACACCCAACACCTTCAACTACAAGGCGGGTGTCAGACAGGGATTAAGTGAAACACACATAGGTGAGTTAACAGGATAAAAGATGAACTGGTAGAGGCCTGAGAGACGGCTCGGAGGTTAAGAGCACTGGCTGCTCTTGCAGAGGACTCGGGTTCGATTCCCAGCACCCACATAGCGGCTGCTAACCGACCTTAGCTCTGACACCCTCTTCTGACCTCTGGGCACTGCATGACTCGGGTGCACTCACATACATGCAGGCAAACACTTAGACACATAAAATAAAAATAATAAATGAAAAATATTTTTTAAAAAATAGATGAACCCATGGCACACAGGCAATAATTACAAGAGCCAGAGCGGCAGGTGTGCGTGGCCCAATGGTAGAGCGTGTGCTTAGTATGAGCAAGGCCTTGGGTTCCACTCTGGGGGAAGAGAGGGAAGAGGGAGAGGAAGCGAGGGAGGAATGGAGAGAGGAGAGTAGACGGACAGCGAGGCTGGAGCGGTTCTGTTAATATCAAGTTAGACTTCAGAGATGGATAAATTCCGTGAAAGACACAAATTGCCATGACTGGAACAAGATGAAAGGGAAAATCTGAATGGCTCTACAACTAAAGCAATATTGGTAATTAAATTGTAATTGGTAATAATACTGGCAATTAAAATAAATTGGAAATTTAAAGAGTTCACACAATTAGGAGTAACAAACGCCAGGCTTGAGTAGGCACACTAGTGACACAATCCTGCCCACACTTGAGGAGGAGATACCGTCAAACTTCCATGAACTCTTCCAGAAAATAAAGATGGGGTTGGGGAGGCGGCTCAGTGGTTAAAAGAGGGGCTGCTCTTGCAGAGGACCTACGTGGGGTGGCTGGCAACCACCCATAACATCAGCTCCAAGGGATCCAACACCTCTGGCTTCCACAGGGCACTGATGCTCAAGAACACATGCCTCTATAGAGAAATACACACACACACACACACACACACACACACACACACACACACAATTAAAAAAATACTTTTAAAAACAGTAAGGTAAAAAATAAAAGAGGCCAATGTTTCCCAGCTTCGAAAACAACAACAAAAAATACAAATACAAAAAAGCATAGGTCAGTGGCCTTCACGAACATGGCTTTCCTCTGGAAAACACTAGTAAACTAACCCAGACACATGTGATCATTACACCTTGTAATGATCAGGCAGGTTAATTCCAGGAATGCAAGGACAGTTCAACATGGGAACAGCTGAAATCACATCTGAGGAAGGAGGCAAAGGCACGTGCAAGCCCCTCACTAACAAACGCCATCTGGGGGCAAGGGTCTCACTCTCACCATATCAGCCAATCTGGAGTGGAGACCTAGAAAAAAAAGGTCCTTAAAACTGAAAGGGAGGCAGAAAAATGCTGTTGCCACATGACAGGCAGGTGAACATGACATTCCAGGGCACCTGTGGACAGCTTGGAACTCACCACTCCCAGGGTCAACACACAAGACCGGCTTTGTTCCCGTATAGTAACAATGAACGGCTGGAAAATGCAGCCGTAGGCAAAGTAACTCACAAAGGCACCAACTAAACAACTCCTTCTGTCGGCAGCCGAACACGTCAGAACACAAGCCTACGTGGACCATTGTGCATGCCACGCTCATAGCTTCAGTGAGCTGTCACTCTAACAGCCATGAGCTAGTGACCAGGGAGAGCTCGGGAGAACACACTCTAACCCTATAGTGGAATCTCAGAAAAAAAGAAAAGGAAGCGGTGATCACAGTCAGTGGAGTTCAGACACTGCCATGCATAGGAACTGGACAGGGGCTACCAAGGGCTGGGGGAGCGTGGGGAATGAGTGCAGTGATGATGCATTCTACGAGGATTTTTAGGATGTGAGAACAACGTTCAAAAACTGACCACTGTGACGACTTCATGGCTTGGAATGACAAAACCACTGACCTGCAGTTTCGGGAGTAAAAGGTGGGGCATGTGGGCTCTATCTCAGCAAAGCAGCTGCTGCAGCATGTGTGAAGGACTCCCACGGCAGGGAGAAGCTCAGGGACCAGAAGCTCTGGGTCCTGAGAGTCTGGTCTCACCCTCTCTGCCCTACAGCTCAAGCAACATGAATCACAGCTGAGCAAGCTTTCACCCAGAAACCAACAAAGGCTAGCATGAATAAGAAAATCAAAAGTTGGGCATTACACCTCTTGACTTGGAGACGTATTCAAAGCTACAGTTACCCAGACAGTGGGGAATTTGACAGAAACAGAACCCCAGAACAGGCCCTCTCATCAAAGGTGTGAGTTCAGTACCGTTCCAAACATCTGTATGGGAAAAACCAAAGCCCTGCACTTACCTCACACTTTATGGTAAGCCAGTACCAAATGCACACACATACAGAGTTGTGTCAGGCAGACAAGGTTGTTTCAACAAGTGGATCATGCCTGAAACCCCAGCACTTGGGAGGCCGAACAAGGACGACTGCTACAAATTCAAGCCCAGCCTTGAATACACTGAGAGACCCTGTCTCAAAACAATAAAATCTGTATGCTGTGGTAGCACAAGCCTTTAATCCCAGCACTCAGGAGGCAAAAGGCAGGAAGGTAATCTATGAATCTGAGGCCAGCCTAGTCTATATAGTGGGTTCCAGGCCAGCTAGGGCTAAATAGTTAAGACCTTGTCTCAAATGATAAAATAAAATCTTCAACTTGCCATAAAGTGAAATATTAATGAGTCTTTATTGAAATTTTAAACTCCTAGTCTTTGAAATACACATCATGATAACCAAAACGCACCCTGGACTACAGAAAATATTTACAATATGTGTATTTGACAAAGAACTTTGTAAATTGGAGCAGGAACTGTTTTGTTTTCTAAATTTTTTTTGTCTTTTTTTTTTTTTTTTTTTTGAGGCAGGGTCTCCCTGTAGCCCCAGCTGTCCTGGAACTCACTATGTAGACCAGGCTGGCCTTGAACTCACAGAGATCCTCCTGCCTCTGCCTCGCAAGTGCTGGGATTAAAGGTGTGTGCCACCACGCCCGGCAATATTTTGTTATTTTTATTTTGTGTATGTGTGTATTGCCTGCATGTATGTAAGTGCACCGGTGTTGTGCAATGCCAGCAGAGGACTGAAGAGGTCGTGGGATCCCCTGAAACTGGAGTTCCAGACAGTTATTAGCTGCCATGTGGGTGCTGGGATTCAAATCCAGGTCTTCTGCAAAAGCAGCCAGTGTTCTTAACCACTGAGCCATCTCTTTTGTTCAGTTTTTGAGACAGGGTCTGTGCCCCCCCCCCCCGCAGCCCCATGCCTGGCTAGATCAGAAACTTTTAACCTCTCCCCTTTTAAGAACTAAATAAAAGATTTGTAAGAAATGCATCCCATTAAGTATGTATTCCAACATGCAGATACCAGAGGCAGTATCCAGCTCGTGCATCCTAGACACCATGCCCTCAAGAGTAGCCACAGATTGAAAGACTGACAGAACACAGTGCCGGCCAGGGTGCAGGAAGGTTCCTCCGCCCACAGCACGGGAGACAGACAGTCAGACAGCCAGCGTCTGACCCAGCAATTCCACACCTAGCTTTTACCCACAAGAAATGGAGCTTGGTCAGGTAGTGCACACATTTGATCCCAGCAGTCTGGAGGCAGAGGAAGGCAGATCTCTGTGAGATCAAATCCAGCCTGGTCTACACAGTGAGTTCCAGGCCTGCTGGGGCTACACAGAGGCCCCGTCTCAAAACAAAAACAAAAACAAAAGAAAAAAGAAATGGAGCTTGGCGCACAGCCACCCAGTCTGTTATGGGTGGTCCTGGGACAGAACATGCAAAATGACAAGGGGACACACCAAGTCCATTGAACTACATGGACAAATCCCAGGAGGTAGGGAGGACAGCACATGGGGTCAGAACACATTAGGACCCTGTTCATACCCAGTCTACAGAGGCCAAAGGCCTGCAGAAGGGGGCTATCTGGGGTCTAAGTGGGTCAGGAGGATCTGAGGGTGGTGAACAGTCCCACAGCCTGACTGAACACCTGCACACTTGAATTTGACCCTTTCATTATCTATTAATACATCAACAAGCATAAATATATAAACAAATCAACGGGGGAAAGAGTGACCGGGACACACAGTGACACACACAATGACTGAGCTGCCCTGGCATCATGCTGACCAGAGAGCCTAGCACAGTTCAGACCACCCATGTGGGCACTAGACCCAGAAAGACTAAGCACATACATCCAAGGACACCTGGCTTACGGGGCTAGAGAGATGGCTCAGGGGCTAACAGCACGTATTGTTCCTGCAGAGGACTTACGGATTCAGTTCCCAGCACCCACATTAGGCAGCTAGCAACGGCCTATAACCCCAGCTCCAGGAGAACCTGACTCTTCTAGCCTCCTTGGGCACATGAACAGAGACATACAGACACATACACACACACTTTAATCTTTAAAAAAATTTTAACTGACTTAAGATGGGCATGGTAGTGCACACCTGTAATCCCAACACTCGGAGGCTGAGGCAGGAGGAGGAGTGTTGCGAAGTTCTAGACTAGCCAGGACTATATAGTTGAGACCCTGTTTCAACAAAACAAAAACGGCCGGAGCGCAAATCAGGTTTCAAGGGTAAACAGGAAGCTGTGGGGAAGAACCCTGCGAGGCCAGGGTGGCCAGTGCAGTCTAGGAGGCTACCACTAGAGGTGACCCAGGAGCCCTCGGGGCAGCTGTCTGCTTCATGGGACTGGCAGCAGGTCCCGCCCTGTAACTGGGAAGGAGATGCTATACAGCCAACAGTGTCGCCACTTGCTGGCTCTTCCTCTCCAGTCCCACACTGCCCAAACCTGGGATAAAAGCACGCCTGGCTCCTCAGGCTATACTATGGGTCAAGTAGGGGCTCATCACATATCTCTGCCAGACATGGCACCCTAAGTCTAGTTCCTCTCCCTTCTCTTGGGAAGTTGCTGGCAGAGATATCCTGACAGGCATCCTGCCTGCTAACAGGGAGACCTAGAAGTCATCTCACACAGGGAGGAGTGGGCAAGTGTAAGCTAGGCCGCCCCAGACAGGAGCCCTGCTGGCCACACCGGCTCTGTCCAGATCTGGGCAGTCTAGCCAGCTCAGGTGTAGGATGACTGAGGCCCTAAGTGACTACACTGTGCTCCACACAGGCCTGTGGCAATAATCTGCCATTGTGCCCCTCTCAAATACCAGGGACCACCCCAGAGTCTCCTCAGATGGACAGAATCTAGACAATCCATATGCTTGGACAATTTCCAAATGGTGTCTGTTCATGCCAAGGAGACAGGACAGTGGGAAGAGTGGGAGAGGGCCCTCTGAGTCTTCAGGCCCTGAGTGGTCCTAACCTCCCCTAAGTTTGGATGACCCTCACAGGCTGGCCCACAAAGCAGACTGCAGGCCACAGGGTAGCACCACACCAGGCAGGGCTTGTATGACATCTAGACAGCAGCATTTGGTAACAACTAAACATCTGCCAGGGGTAGAGAGGAGTGAGGCTTGCCATCAGGGCCTGCAGAAGGGCAGTGGACAGGGTATTGGGTCAGTAACTCCCGTGGGACAGGACGGGGAGGCTGGCTGAGGCTGCTTTGTCCCATTCTCCAGCCTGCCTACCATAGGAGCCTCCCTGAGCTGGCGTGACCTTGCCCCCAACCACACCTCAGTAACCGTTCCTGGATGGCGAGGCGGCAGCAGCAGGCCTATCTTGGGGACTGTGGGACAGGCTGGGGGTGCAGGGCATCATATCTGCCTCCTGGTACCTGTGAACGGATAGGCCTGGAGAGCAGACCCCGAGTCTCCCAAGTCCATAATGGCAAGCCCAGACCCCCTGCCAGGACTACTGTGGTGCCCGAGGCAGCCCTTTGCTCCTAGGTTCAATGTAGATGTTATATAAACACCACCCTACCTGGAGCCTTGAGAGCTCAGATAAACTTCCTGTGCCACAGAAGGATGAGGTGGGGGTGAGGAATGGGGACGTTGCTCCGTAGTCTCAGCTATGTTAGATCCAGGACTGGGGCCCTGCATGGGTGTTGACCTCCTGCTCATGGAAGCAATGGCCCCTGACACATCTAAGGCAGACAGCTCACAATTTCCCTGGCTTAGGGAACAGTGGCCCTAGCATGTGTGCATGTGTGTTCACAGGTATGTTCCATTCCTGGGGGGCGCTTACCAGCAGCCCCAGGGGAACTGTGCTGGGTGTCTTCTGGCTGACCTTTTTTGCTGCTCTCCCTCTAGCACAGCATACGGCTCCCAAGTGCCCCTTGGCAGTATGGCAGGTTAACCAAAAAGGCTGGGAACAAGTTCCTCTGCCCACTGCCCTGCTGCAGAAGTCTTGGGCAACCCCCGTGAATTAAGATAGATGCAGCAGGCATCCTGCTGGTGGAAACAAACAGGCAAGTCCCGCCAAGGATGGGGCTCTGAACACAGCAAAGTACCCTGCCACAGAGCCTCTCAAAACACTGACAACCAAGATCAGGACACGAGTTGGGGGACATGGCTGGCTCAAGGCACAGCGGGGTAGGGTTGAGAGGGTATTGCCTTAGGTGTTTTTTTTGGGGGGGGGCGGGTGTTTGGGTTTTTTTTTTTTTTTTTTTTTTTTTTTTGATGGCAGATTGCTAGGACAGCTTACAGGAAGTGAAACCTTGAGTGAGGGAGGATTCTTGTCTTCTCCTTTGGAAAAGGCCTTTCAGAAGGGGAGAGGAATATCTCTGGTGCACAGAGGGGATCAGGGAAAGGGTGAAACTGGTGGCATTTAGGGGCAATGGTCTGCTTACAAGGAGATATGTAGATCAGGCTGGCCTTGAACTCACAGAGATCTGCCTGCCTCTGCCTCCCAAGCACTGGGATTAAAGGCGTGCGCCACCATGCCCGGAGGGGTTGGGGTTTTTAAGAGTTTGTTTTTATTTTATGTTTGGGAATGTTTTGACTGCACCCTGCTCACGTAGGCCAGAAGAGGGAGTCAGATTCCCTATAACTGGAGTTATAGGCAGTAACTCCCATGTGGGTGCTTGGAATTGAACCTAGGCCCTCTGCAAAAGAGGCCAGTGCTCTTAACTGCTGAGCCATCTCTCCAACTCAGGTTTGGTGTCTTTTGTTTGTTTTTTTGAGACAGGTCTCACTGTGTAGCCCTGGCTGACCTTGAACTCGATATGTAGACCAGGCTGGCTCCAACTCACAAAGAGCTGCTTGCCCCCACCTCCTGAGTACTGGGATTAAAGGTGTGCACTACCATACCCAGATTCAGGGAGGTGTTTTAAGACAGGGTCTCCTGTATCCAAGCTCAAATTCCCTATATAGCCAAAGATGACCTTGAACTTCTGAGCCTCCTGTCACCACCTCCTGAGAGTTAAATTACAGGACCAGATCATCATGCCCAGTTTTAAAGAGGGTGCTGTTTTGATCTGCACAGTGAGCAGATCACACTGGGAGCTTCAAGCAGAGGCAGAGTCCCTGCTGCCATTAATATCTCGGAACACACAGTAAGTAGTGGACTTCAGGGCCCTGAGGTATTCTGGTCAGCCCCCTTACTTGGAGTAGAAAACTGAGGCCTAAGAGGAAATTCATTGTAGGGGCACTGAGAACAGTCCAGAGCTCAAACTTAGGCATCCTGAGGGAGCACGAGGCAATGGGTCACCAGCTCTCAGGGTGGTGGGTGTGAGGATGTCCCCAGATGAAGCCAGGCACAGGGCACACAGGGAGTCCAAAGTCCATGGGAGCCAGGCCCTGCCTTTACCTGCTCACCCCAGGACTCCCTCCCCCAGCACTCCCAGTGATGTGGCGACATCACCGCCAATAACCTAGATTTTAACCAAGAAACAACACACCCCTTTCTCTGCCCCACTTACAGGCCTGCTGAAGAGAAAGCCACAAGGAAACCCAGACTGTTGCATGGGGGCCAAGAGAGCAGGGTTGGCCCCACAGCCTGACCAGTGTTCTAGGACAGCTTTTTGTCACCAAATGGATGAGGCAGGGCACCCCCCTGATACCCAAGGCACGAACCAGCCCATGTAGAACAGCCTTGGGGAGGGGGGTCCTGGTCCCACAGCCCCCAAGCTCTGTGCCCTATCTGAGAGCTGGAGTGAGGGACTGGTCTGACTGACTGTAGGTGGCTTAAAGCAGAGTTGAGCCTCCTGTTCCCATCCCACACATGCAGTAGGCTCTGCAAAACCTTTCAAGGCCACTGTTCCACTGGAAAACCTGTTGAAGCAAGTGGGCTGTTCCTGCAGGTGGGGTAAGGGCTCTGGCAATTGAGTCTCACAAGCTATCAGATACACTCTGCTGACAAGCCATGGCCAAAGTCCTACTGGAGAGGTAGGAGCTGTGCAGGGTGACCCCCGAGAGGGTGGGTGGAGACTGGGGTCCCCTCCCGGCTCATTTCAAGCCCACTGAAAGTCACCTGCCCTCAGCCTGTACCTGACCCACTTCAGGGCTGTGTTCAGCCACCAGCATGGGATGATAGAGTCCTCAGGGATTGAAAAGCCACACAGTTAGCAAGAGTTAAGTACAGCCTAGGGACAGTCCCTGCCCTATCAAAACCCCCAAGCCTTGGGGTCCTTGAAACAAAGAGTCTTGAGTCCTTCAATGACCCACCTGGCTGGTTATCAGGAGGGAAAGAAGATGCCACCCACTGGTGGATTCCCTGGTCAACCTAGTCAGTGTGATGGTGGGCACGTACCTTACCATCAGGAAAACAAAACAAAACAAAACAAAACAAAACAAAACAAAACAAAAAAACAGCCCTAACCCTTCACCATGAAAAAGAAATAGAAGCTATCTGCTTAGACCCAAGAGGGCTGGAGCCCCCATTTCAGAGCACCTGTGTAAGAGTACCATGTTCATTTAAACTTGAGGGTAAAAGCCATGGAGCCCAGGCCAGGAAGGGAAGACAGCTGGGGTATGGACAGCCAAGCTAGAAGATGAGACCCCACCATCCAGCCTATGGCTATAGCTGCTCCAAAGGGACCTGGCTTTTCCAAGGCCTAAGCTGGGCAGTATTCCTGGCTCCTTTTACCCCCACAATGACAGACTCAGGAAGAGCAGAGGCATGTCTCATCAAGATAAGGGACGATGTGTGGGCAGGTGAGGGAAAGTTCCCACAATGACCCTAAGTGCTTGGGTCTAGGCCACCACACAGGGCCATGCATCGAAGGCAGGTGGCCCCAGTGCACAGGAACTTTGGAGGGGGCACAAGATCTTGAGCACCAGTGATCTCTTTCCAGTGAGCCCCCAAAATATATCAAGAGCGTCTTCCAGTCAGTCATGACCTGCACCTCACATGTCCCAAAGGGGAGCAGCCCTTAACAAGAGTACCTGGGGGTTCTCACTGTACCCACAGGACAGTGGCAAGGGACAGAGATTAAGGACAGCAGCCTCGTGAGGGTCAGAGAGCTACAACTACCAGGGGACAGAGGCCAGACCTGTAGGACACCATGCACTTCATAGACAAGGGGTCTGAGCCTTTGAGAAGGAGGTGAGTGCAACTAGACCCTTAGTTTCACCATCTGTCCAGTGCCATGCCCTCTGCACAGTATACTTTAGCTCTGGCAGAGGCAGGTGGCTATCACCTCACACAGTATCTGAGCTCTGTGATGACTGGCTTCTGCTGGCCAGCTCACGGGGGTCTGAGGTCTTACCACCTCCTCCAGCTCATACCCCTCACCTGCAGCACAGTGACCAGCCCATAGCTAGGCTGTGATCATTAGGAAGGCCAACTGTGTACCACGGCCTCTGTGCACTGGCTATGAGGACCACATGGCACCTGGTCCCACGTGTTACCTGCATAGCTGCCCGTGGCCTTGATGTACATCTGGCCGTATTGTTCTTCCACCATGGTGTCATAGGCCTCATCATCCTCCTCGTCCTCCTCATTGTGATAGGAAGTGGGGCTGTCGGTGGTGGGCAGGCTGCTGGCCCCAGGACTGGTCCGCTCCCCCTGGGGGTAGGGCACCTGCTGGATGCTGGGGATGAGAGTGGCCAGGCTGGGCACTCCATAGTAGGAGACTCGGGGCAGCTTGAGAGGGGCTGCGCCAGGCGTCCCCGCAGCACCTGTGGCCATCGCCACCCCATCTCGAGAGCCTGTCTCCAGTGGGCGCTTGGGAGCCAGGCCCGGACCAGTGGCCGGGGGCATCTCCATGGCTTCATGCTTTACACGGGTCAGAAGCGGGATGGGCACAGAAGGGGATGCGACATAGGTAGCAGTGGCTGGTTGCAGCTGGTTGCAGGGACTCTGAGGCTCAGAGCTGGCATCCTCGATCATGGCGGTCTGTGAGTCGCAGTGGGGCGAGCTCACCTTGAACATGAGGTCTGTGCCACGCTCCACGATATGCTGGATCTGCAGGAAGCCGGCAGTGTACATGACCACAAGCTGTTCACTAGCTGCCATGGTGAGCTTGCCTGTGTAGCAGAAGGACAGGATCTGCTGGAAGCAGGCGGGCGGCACAGTGCCGGGCAGCTCAAACGCACTCTTGCTGTTGCCGCTGAATAGGTCTCGGAAGTAGAGGCTGCTGGCCGCCAGGACGGCCCGGTGGGCCTTGAAGGCCTGGCCCTTGACCACAATGGACACATCACAGTAGAGGCCGAGCAGGCGTTGCTCATTGAGGCAGCCAAGCACGGTGTTCCCAAAGTTGGGAATCTCGATGTGTAGCATCTGAGACATGGCGGTGGTGTGGTGAGCAGGCCTCAGACTCAGCGAGGGACAGCTCGGATGGGGCACATCTGTGGGGAGGAATACACAATGTGGTCAAGATACTCCCTGTTCAGCAGCCTGTTCCCAACCCCTGTACAGAGTAAGGACTGTGCCCATCCCAGCTAGAACAACCCTCCAACCCCAGAAAGGCTCTGGGTGTCCTCAGACTCATGGTCATGGTTGGAGGGCAGGATTGAGTGGTCCCCGAACAGGCTCCAGCACCCTCCACACCCACAGTATCCTGCTCTGCTTCACAAGACTGACGGCGGGGCTGCGGTTGCCCATTTCCGCAGAGGACACAGGGTAGAGACCTGAACCCTGCCAGAACACAAGAGTGAGCCGGCCAGTAGTCACCCTCTGTCTGGAATGGGGAGGTGGGGGGTCAAGCCTTGAATAGATCTCAGCAACTCCACTCCAGGGGGAAAAAGTTCCCTGAGCCCCTCACCCTGCAGCCTTCCTCTCTGGAGGGCCACCTAGAATCCAGCAGGGAGGTCTTTTGGAGGTGTTTAATTTCAGGTTTGTTTTTTCTTCTTTCCGGGATGAGCATCTTCAAGGTTGGGGCACTGCTGAGTGGCTACCCCCTCCCATAGCCCTTGCTCAGCCTCAAGCCTTCAGCCTGAGAGGACTAGGCACCAGGGAGGTGGGCTGAGCTGGAGAACTCGCTCGGAAAGCGACTTCTGTCAGCTAGTGCAGGGGCTCCGATGCCCTCTGCTCCCCGTGGCTCCCAAGACGGACAGACGGAGACCCAGGTCCTGAGCGCGCCCTGGGGGCATGCTGCACCGGGCCGAAGGCGGAAACAGGAGTTGGCGCTTGTCGCAGCCCAGCGCACAGGCGCCCTCCCTCCGCCCCACTTCCAACGGCGGCCAATCCCTGCTGGCTGGGTCTCAGCCCAGGTAACTGGAAGGGTCTCGGGACCGTGCAGCCCGGGGGATGGGGGCGGGCAGGCGGCCACTATTTGGCCCTGCACTCTGCTGCTGGCCGTGGGGTGGCCGGAGGAGGCACAGGCCCTGGCCCAACTCTGCAGGGCCGCACAAAGGCCCGCTGTGTCCTGGGGGGAGGAAAGTGCAGGCGGCCGCAGAGGCGCCGGGGTGGCCGGGGGAGGAGGGCGGAGCCACCCCGCGCCCGGAGTTGGGCAGGTGGGCGCGCGCCGGGCAGCCCCGCAGTGCCCCCCGCTGCGGAGAAGTTGCCGTCCGGGCAGCGGCCCGGGGGGTGGGGAGGGGGACACCTACCTTTAGCGGCTGCCGGCCACTCAGCCAGGCAGCGAGGCTCCCTGCAGGCTGGCCGGCCAGCTGCTCCGGGAATGCAGCAAGGAGAGCCCGAGGTGGGGAGGGCGCGAGGAGCCCGGCGAGGGGAGGGGTGGGGGTGGCCAGCGCTGGGCGCCGGGCTCAGCGGCCGCAGCTCAGCTGCACCCAGGCCGGCTCTCCCCGGGCAGCGCGCAGCATCTCAATGAAGCAGCCGGATGCAGACGAACATCCAGGCAGCTCTTGGGAATGAATAGCCGCCTTTGATTTGGGAGCTGAAGTAAATGCCAGCTCCCAGCCCCGGCTTTAAAAACAGTGGCGCGTTGGTGCCAGAGGAATGCACGGCTCCGGGTGTTGGTGCAAGACAGACTTTTGATGACTCACTGCAATGCAAACAAAGATGGCAGAAATACTGTACTGTACGTGGAGAAATGCTTCGTGGTGCCACGGCAACTCAGACAGCTTGGAAATTTATAGTGCAGTTTTGCATATGAATTACCCAGTAAACTGCCTCCCTGCCATCCTGTACAGACCCAGTGTCAGAGCATTTAAACTATTCCAAACAGTCTGCAGGGCTGGCAGAGCCGCTGGCTTAACTCTTCCTGGGGGGAGGGAGTCTGGGAAAAGGGCACTGGGCAGGGGACTAGGGAGCAGAGATAGGATGAAGGTACCAGGGTGAGGAAAGGGGGGCAGGAAGTGGGGGGGCAGGAAGGAGATGACCAAAGAAACCCCCAAAAAGAGACCCCCAAAGAGACAGAGTTCAACCAGAGGAAAAGGGAGGGGCAGGAAGGAAATTGCCAAGGGGTCCCAAAGAGGCTCGAACTGGGAAGGGTCAGGGCCCTGAAGCCGCCCTCCCCTTCTCCTTCTGACCTCTGGGCCATAGTCTCCTGTCTGGCCATAGGCTCCAGAACACAGACCTAGTAAGTTCAGAACCACCCCCTCACTGATTCCCTGCCTTCTCATCCCTGACTGGCTCTTTAAAAAATGAGCAACTTCGTGGCCAGTCCTAGTTCTCCCCACAGAGGCAGAGGGCAGGGTGGCATGTCCTTGCAAGCTTATATACCACTTGCTGAACAGTAAGGGCCCTGGGGCAAACCACTGGAAAGCCTGCCTCAATTGCTTCACCTGTCACCAACCGTGGTGCCAGAAAGAATATATTCTACCTGCAAGAACGGACAGGGTCCAGTCTGACAACAGTGAGCTCTATGCTGCTCCAGGCTGAGTGGCCACTACCATCAAGGTGACACAGGCTGGGAGGAGATGGTAGCATCAACTGGTCCCTCGCTCCCAGAGTCCCCTCCAAGGCATCCAGAGAACAAAAAGGAGCCATCTGGCTCCTCCCTGTTTACATGTTGTGGACTCTAGACAAAAAGCAGCTGAACAGGGCCCCCAGGGACAAAATCTAGGTATGGAAGGAAGGCATCAGCAAGCCTAGACTGCAGGGCCCTCCAAGGCTTTGTCCTTCTAAGGGAAGTGATAACAACCCTCAGAGGGTGACTGACTGTGAGAGCGCACTGGGACGTGTGTACGTGTGCGTGTGTGTGTGCGCGCGCGCGCGCGTGTGTGTGTGTGTGTGTGTGTGTGTGTGTGTGTGTCAGCCTTACGGAAGGGCTGTTCTCCACAAGGCCAGGAGGGCTCAGTGGGGTCACCTTCTGAGCCACACCTCCTAGCAACAGACCCTCCACCTAATGGATGCTTTCTTCTAGAAGTCTAACAAGCAGCCCTCATGAATCCAACAGTCATGTGTAGGGCTAGATTGTGTCCAGGGCCATGTGGGTCACTGACTGATTACTGAACCTGGCTGGAGAGGGCTGTGCTACCCAGAGATGCACACAACAGAAGAGAGGGACAGAAAAGTTCCCTTTCCAGATCTACAGCTTCCACCACAGGGGGCCTCTCAGAGAGCCACAGCAGCCGCTGCAGACAACCTCAACCAAATGGAGGCTCTCCTGTAGTTTGGCCAGTAAGACAGAAGCAAGCAAAAGCCCGGCTCTAGGGAGTCCCAACATCTAGGGTTGGCTAGGCCAGCCAGCAACCAGATACAAGGGAGCAGGACACAGGGTCCTAAGACCCTCCAAATCCTAGGTCCTGTCAATACCAGCCACCCTTAGGACCTACAGCCTCAGATGTCAGTTGTAAGCTGGAGGTGGACCTTGGGATAGCTACTGAGGACAGGATGCAATGAGATTTGTAAAGCCTGCAGCTCAGGCCTACCACAGCATAGACCAGTGATGTCTATAATTTGCTGTGACCAGAGCCAAGTGGGGGCATTTGTGTCCATACCTCAGGGGCCGGTGCCCAGGACTGGGGCCAGACCAGCTCATCCAGAGAAGGGGCTATTATTCCCACAGAAGGTGACAAGGCCAACTTGGTCCCCAGGGACAGAGGACAACTGGTACATTTATCTGTTACCGTGTCCTCAGGCCACCTGTGCTGGCAAGGCCACTGCCTGCGCCTGCCTAGCTTGCGAGAACCAGACCGGAGCTGGTTTTAGGTTGCTTTCTTAGAAGCCTTGGCTGAGGTAAGAACAAAGCTGAACTTTAGGAGAAAAGAATCAAATAAAGGCTTGGCTTACGCTCCCAGGACAGTGGAAAGTCGTGGAAATCGGGACAAGCCAAGGCTGACCCAAGGGGCTATGGTTGGGGGATTGAGGGGACCTTGTGTCTAAGTGGGGAGAAGCATAGCCATGTGCCCGGGGGGACAGGGGAGGATAGAGCCTGACTCCTGGGCCACCAGGGCCTGCTCCCCACTCCTTACCCCAACCTTATAGAGTGGTATCCAGCCATGCTGTGACCTCCTGGCTCTTCTGTGACTCAGTTTCCCCATTTCCTTCCTTGCCAAGCAGGGTCACCCATTTGGCTTCCCCTCCATGATGAGCTCTGTTATACTCATTTGCTTACAGAAATTGCTAGAGGCAAGCAGTAAAGTGCTAGTCTCTCACTCTGTTGCGCCATCCAGCCTTACAGCGTTTGCTCTGAGGAACTGACTCATCATAACGCCTTTCAGAATGGAACCTTCTTTGGGAAAACCATGAAAACCACCAAAGCCGATTCTAAGCCCCACTTGCTGTGCTCACCTTGGGTACTCTTGCCCCCGACAGATGCACATAGTGGAGGTTCCTGGAATCCCCAGACTTCCCCAGAATAGAGATGAGTGGGGTCTTTGTAGAAAACTCCCCAGGCGAGGCCTTGAAAGCCCCAAGGCTCACAGGTGGATGTGGAAAGGAAACTGATGAAGGGGACAATGTCCGCAGAGACGGAGTATCGAAGATACACCCAGACGATGTGCACACAGGGGCCAGGCAGCGTCTTGCCAGAATTCAGTGTCTAGGAAGAAGGGACACCCTGCCAGAATTCAGTTCCCAGGCAGGATTCAACTGAGGACACATTTCCAGACACACAGGACTCCAGGTGTATCCAGGTCTTAGACACACACTCTGGGAGGCAGGACTCCAACAGACACAAGACTACTCCAGAGTATCCCCAGGGTCTACCTTTCCAGACTCCCAACCCCATCTCAGCTCTAGGGCCTATGGGTCCTGTCTAGAATCTGGCAGAAATTCACTTACGCTACCTAGGATTCTAGTTACTTGCTAAACAAGGGCACAGTACTGGGAAGGATGGTGCTGCAGGATCACTACCAGCAAGGAAGAGGGAGGACAGAGAAATGAAATAAAATTGTTTCCCAGGATTTAATTTTGTCTGTTTAATAAGAAGCCCTGGACCTCAGCAAACACATCTATCACACAGTTGCCAAGGGAGGATGCCACTGCATAGAGACACTCTGGAAAAAAAAAGCCCCTCCCCAGGCAGCCCCGCCCATCCCAGCTGGGTCAGAGGCCTCAACCCCAAGAGGGGCTGCAGATGGAGGGTGTCAGAGGGCACAGGCAGGAACATGCTGGGTCCAGGAACACAGCCTGGCAAGGGATGACGCCTGAGGATGGTGCCTACAGAGAAACTCAATCACAGTGTGGGCTGGGGGAGAGTCTGTTTCTGTCTGGATTCCTCCCAACAGGTGCCTAGGTCTGCCACTACCAGAGGACAACAGGGTGAACAGGAGCCTCGGTTAGCCAGCCAAGAGTCCTGGCTACTTGCTTGTGCGTGTCCAGGTCTCCAGGAGCTGGGTGAGGCACTGGGACGGCCCTGAGGTTTGCATTAAACTTTTAAGACAGCATTGGCCAAAGCTTCACTGGTCCGGGCATTGCTAATGGAATGACCAGCATCCCACACAAGGACCCAGGCAAGCGGAAGCAGGAGCTACAGGATGTGGTCTAGGCTGCCAAGGCCCCTTCCTACAGTCCCCAGCATATGCAAATGTTGTTTGCTCGCCCATCTCCACCCCCAGGTGGTGCAGACAAGAAAACTGAACTCCCAGAGTAGAGAGCTACTGGCTCTGGGCCTGAGCCCTGAACTCTTGCTGGCTCTGGGCCTGAGCCCTGAACTGACTGTCAAGCTCCCCTGGCCTCCTGCTTTTGACATCCAGGGTCATGGGGTCTTTGGTCATCAAATGACAGGAACAAGGTAAAGACCAGACCCGCTGAACAGAACTGGCCTGTCGTCCCTGGGCTCTGCCACAGAAGTCAAGTACAGTTCAGCTTCCATACCTGGAGAGAAGAAAGGGGGCTCCGGGGCCTCCCCAAGCTCTAGGCACAGGAGAGGCGGCTGATGGCTACCCTTCGACCACACTTCTAGAATTAAGGAAGACCCACACAGGATGGCTGAGTTGAGGCTCTCCTGCTGCAGACAGGGAGCAGCCTCTGCCCCAGAACACAGGCCAGGGCTAGCATCAGCCATAAAAGCTGGTTTTAACTGCACTACCAAATGTTTGCCTGGAAGCAGCTTCTTCTCCCCCCTCTCCCAAAGAAGGGAGACATGCCAGAATCCACAAATTCAGAATTTGGCTTGTCAATCTTTTTCCCCTTACGGGCCCTTGCTGGTCCTTCCGGGGGCGGGGGGGGGGGTGTCAAGAACCTGTGACCACCCAGCACGAGTCCTCTAGGCAACACAACCGCCCATGCCCAAAGACTACAATGATAGTCTGTATTACTCCCACTCAGGATGGCTAGTCTTGTATCTGACAGCTTTGGGAGGTCAGGACTACTGAGAATTCAGTCCAGAGGTTGGTATGGCTCAGCCGAAACTCCTGCCCACAGGGATCACACAAGCAGGTGGCACCTTCCAATAGCCACAGCTCACCTGAGACCCGCTAGGCTGTGTCCTTGCAAACAAACACTGACTTTTACACTGTAGGGGTTGGAGCAAACAAAACATTGTGCCTATAAAATTGGTAAGTCAGAGATGGGGAGGTCAGTGCACTGGGAATGGTCCTCCATAAGCCCACAACCCTCCCTACTGTACCCCACCCCGGCTTCCTAGCCCTACAGACCCACAAGTTCCACCACCAGTGAGAAGCTCCCGTGAGCCACCGACTGGTTCCATAAGGTTTTCCAAAGAATTAAACAGTGTTTTGAGAAGAGCCGACAATCTCCCTCGTTCATATTTGTAATTTAAATAACGTAAGCTTGAAGAGTGTCTCCCTTGGGCATAGTTTAATAACTTAAAAAGCCAGCACCAGCTCCGTATGCACTCGCCCCCTTGGCCCTCCCTGGAAAACAGAAGTAGGCTCCCTGTTCCTGCCAGGGACACTTGGCAGCCCACAGCAGGCGCAGCTGCCCCTGCTCACCCCTTTCACTTGTGGGTCTGTCAGAGGTCCCACAACAGCCTGTGACCTTGACCCTTACCACCTGGTGGGGGGGGGGTCCCAGGAGCAGCTGGATCCCAGGTGCTGTGGGGAAGGTGGGCCAGGGGGGGCATCTGATGCATGCCAGGCTGTGGGTCACCCAACTCAGTACAGACAGCCACTTCTCAGCACACCCCATCTTTAATATTCATAGCTCTCCTCATCTGCATATCATGCCATAAATAGTCGGAGGCGAGGTAAGACACAAAGATCCCCTGCATTTCTAATTATGCTTAAAAATCTAATGTAAATCAGAGAGACAGAAGCACTAAATCAGCTGAGGGGGGCACAGCCCTGGAGTGCCCCACCTCCACGCTCTGGCAAGGTGGCTGCTGGTGTCAGGGGTCCAACCAGGCACAATCTTGGGGTACTCAACTTCACCTGGGTTTGCCCTCAAAGCAGAGTCAAGGACATCCTACCATCCCCTCCTCTATTCTGCCTAACATAGCCTCTATCCACCTCCCAAGTGGCAGGATGGAATGAATGCTCAGCTCCACTGGGCTTCTCAGGGGTTGGCCTGGACCCTGAACAGCAACATTTAACTCTGAAGACACGCCTACCAGAACCTCCAGCATCCCTGGCTGTCTGGATTTGACTCCCAGAGTAGGAGAGACTCTTATGTTACCACTTCCTGGGGCCACACTTAACTGTGGGGCAGGGAACTTGACAGCCATCCTAAGCAGAGTACCAAGATACTGAGGGGTCCCAGGGACTGACCTCCACCCCCATCCCACCCCCAAGAACAGTACTAGCCCTTGAGGGCTCCAGCCCTGCCCAGGCAGATGGGGCACAGTGCCCCTCCCCCGACAACTGTAGGGAGAATAACATGGGGACTTACAGGATGCAAGGTTCTGGGCCAGAAATGAGGACAGAGACCAGTGAGTGTGGGCTGACCTGGGAATCCACCTGACTAACCTGAGGATGGTGCCGAAGCAGATCACAAGACTCTAAAGGGCAAGTGGTATTGCTGGAGCCAAGGAAGGGTACCCCAGTGAGCCCTGCACCAGTGCCCCAGCCAGGGCCAGCTCCCTGTGCTGAGATGCTTGGGGCACCTCTGGCTACCAGGCTGGAAAAGCACAAGGGGCAGAAGAGCCGAGTGAGATGAGGAACAACAGCCTCTGAGCATCTAGACACCTGTCCAGGCAGGCCTGTCTCAAACAGGGCACTGAGGACATTCCAGGGCAGTGCCACTGAAGAGGAACATGGGCCTGAGCAAAAACTTCGCATCCAGATGGCGTTGGGAAGGGAAGGGCAGAGAGGAGTTAGCTGCCTGCAAACACCTGTCTGGGGAGCCAGAGCCAGGCGCGGGGTGCAGATTCTCCTGGCCTCATCATTGGGGTGTGGCTTGGAGATATCAGTCCAGGGGTTTGTGGGAGTCTCTTAGACAAGAGAGAGCTCTCGCCTCCAGCAGGGTGCCAGGGGTTTGCAAGCCCAGGCACCAACACAGCCAGACAAGGACTGGTTCTCAGCCAGTGCAGGACAGGCCTCTGAGCAGTGGGTGCCGGCCCTCTGTGTATGTGGTACCTTCCCAGCCTCTACTCATCCTCCAGTAGTCTCACCTCAACCACCTTCCTGGACATCCCCAGTCCAAAACCCAACCTGACCTGCTGTCCGGGAGTGGGGGACTGCAGCCTTCCAGGAGCGGGCTAGGAGGGGCAACTCAAGGGACCTGCAAGAGGCACAACTGACATGAGGGTTAGCCCACTTGCATTGGCGAGGGAGACACAGAAATGCCTGCTGCCCGCATCTGCCCTGGCAGCATGCCCAGAACTATTTTTAAGTCCATTTACTAGAAACCCCACAAGTTAAAGGAAATACGGATAATGCAGTAAGAATCGTGGGAACAAATGAAGGCTGTACAGATCACTCGGTCTTGGAGAGCGGAAACCTGTCAGAAACCCATCTGCCAAGCTCAGCACTTGAGAGTGGGGACGGGCTTTGCCGGACTCAGGATCCATAGGGAACAGGGCGCACCCCAGCTGCCTTTAGCCAGGGCCATAGAAGGTAACTTCTGGTACAAGAAGCCAGCACCCAGCACCCCCAGGACTTCACACACACTGAACTCCAACAGCAAACAGTAGCAGCAGGAGCTCTTTCCAGAAACCTAGTTCTCACTGCTTTCCTGGAGAGTCAGTCCTTGTGTGTGGTCCCTTAAGAATCAGGTCCTGTAGATTAGCGCACCTCTCAGACCTCACCAGAGAATTTTCTTTGTGCGGTGGATGATGGTTAAACAGAAACTCACGACTGATCAACGTTTGCAGAGTGCTCAGCTACAATGGGACATCTATATCATACCCTTTCCCCAAGGCTCAGGGACCACTGAAGAGGGGGCAGAAAGAGTCTAAGAACCAGAGGTCACATAGAACCGGAGCAAAACTGTCTTTTAGACATGACTGGACAGCGGCACTCATGAGCTCACAGCACCTGTAGCTGCTTCTACAAAACCTGTACAAGATCAAGCCAATCAATAGTACAGCACAGAGGGGGAAAAGGGTCATGAGCTCCCACCCCTGACTGAAGAGCTATGGAGAGCTGATGGTGTCTAGAAAGGCTGGTCTCTTTTCTTTAGGGTGTGGTCCCTGGTAGGTCAATACTGCTCCAGTGGATGGTCCCACGTCCAGAAGAATGTGGGAGAGGAACAGTTAAAGTTATGGGTTATTAAAAAAAAAAAAAAAAAAGCCAGGCGTGGTGGTGCACGCCTTTAATCCCAGCACTTGGGAGGCAGAGGCAGGCGGACAAGGCCAGCCAGGTCTACATAGTGAGTTCCAGGACAGTGGTACCAGGCTACAGAGAGACCCTGTCTCAAAAAGACCAAAAGAAAAAAAAAAAGAGGTAGAGGGGCCAGGTGTGGTGATGTACACCTTTGATCCCAGCACTTGGGAGGCAAAGGAATACAGTTCTTTGTTTGAGGTTAGTCTGGGCTACATAGTAAGACTGTGTCTCAAAGAAACAAACAAACAAATAAAATAAAATCAGAGGACTCAAAGTTGGGGTGGGGATGGACCTGGGAAGAGCTACGGGGAGAGGCTAGAGATGAACATGATCTGCATATGAAATTCTCAAAAAATTAATAAAAGTATTTCTAAAAATATTTTATCATTTTTATTTTATGTGTATGTGTGTACTGCCTGCATGTAGGTAAGTGCGCCCATATCGTGCAATGCCCAGCCCCAATAAAAGTATTTTTTAAAAATATCAGGCCCAAGGGACTGCTGGAGAGATGCTCAGTGGTTAAGAGCACTGACTGCTCTTACAGAGGACCTGGGTTTGATTCCCAGCACCCACATGGTGGCTAACAACCATCCTTAACTCCAGTTCCAGGGACTCCAACGCCCTCTTCTGACCTCCACAGGCACTGCATGACACAGGTACACTTACACACATGCAGACAAAACACTCATACACATAAAATAAAAATAATGAATGAAATATTAGGGCATGGTGGTGCACGCCTTTAATCCCAGCACTTGGCAGAGGCAGGCAGATCTCTGTGAGTTCAAGGTCAGCCTGATTTACATAGTGAGTTCCAGGCCAGCTGGGGCTACAGAGAGACCCCGTCTCAAAATGTCCAAAAAAAGAGACGTCCAAGCCTGATGGCCTCCAAAGACAAGGACTTGGTCACCAAAGCCAGGGACCCTGTTCTGCCAAATACTCAGGCCCACTAGGTCTACAAAGTTCAAGTTAGGGCAAAAGACAGCGAGTCATTCTTGGGCTCTTGGGGGCAGAGAACTGAGGCACCTAGTTGGGCACGGCGTCCCTGAGGACAGTCAGAGCCTGGGTACCTTTACCACTGCAACCCTCCAGGACCCTGCCCTGCTCGTTCCCACCTGACAGGTATTTCCCACCCAGGATCCAGCACCCTTTATGACAATATCTCCCTCTGTACTGTGTAAACCGCTCAACTGAACCAGCCCAACACATGGCCTCCCAGAGAGATGGGAGGAGGGGGGCCTGAGGTGGGACAAGGGCACCACCACAGGCGGGTATGGGAACTGACCCTCCCTGGGGCTGGAAAAGGAACAGCTACAAACCCCATCCACCACAATTCCACCCTCTAAAACACTTCCCAGTCCCTTGTTGTCAGGTAAGTCCCAAGCTCAAATTCTCCTAGGTGCCAAGCTGGTCTCCTTTTGCCTGGCTGGAAAGATTCCTAAGTCACTGGGCACTGCTGCTGGCAGGTCCTGTGTCCTCAGTGTGGACCCCAAGCAGTGTCTCCTTCCCCTTACCTACCTAAGAGGTGAGGGCCTGCCCACCCTTCTCTCCCACTGAGGCCATGTGAACTGAAAGCCTGGCTTGAGGCAAAGAGGATTGAACAGCCACTGTCCCCAATGGGAGAAGGGGAGGGAGGGACAGATCCACATTAGCAGGTTCCTGCCAGACCCGTGTCCTGCTAATGTGGTAGGTCTGCTAGGTTTAGGACTAGCCAAGAAGTCAAGAAGCACCTGAAATTCGTTTAAAAAGCACCTGAAATTCGTAAAACCAATCCCAGGTGTTAACAGACTACCGAGAAAAATTATCAAAACACTGGGTACAGCCAGGCATAGCGGCACACATCCATAATCCTAGCTCACCAGGGGAGGCAGGAGCATTATGAGGCCAAAGCCAGCACGGGCTACTTAATGAGACCCTGTCTCAAAACAAAAGAAACCCTAGGGATGAGTGCAAGCGGAGAGCCCATCAGCCAGCAGCCTTGTCTCAGAGGACAGGATCCCTCTGGTTCAGTCTACCTAGGCAGCTGTTTCGAGACTTCCTTCCCTGGGGAGATACAGACCGCCTCTCCCCATTATAAATCTCCACTGACAAACCAAAGTACGATTCCGCTAACATTCACCCAGAGCAACCAATGAGTTTGGTGAGGTTACGTACAGAGCAGGGGTGAGGGGTTACTTACAGGAGACTTCAAAACCAGTCGAACTGGATGTCTTGCCCCAGCGCTGATGATGGGGGTCCCTTCAGTCAACCTCTATTTTATAGACCTTAGCACCTCCCAAGACCCGGAGGCCATGCACCATTATGGCAGAATTGCATAGAAAAGGCTGGGTGGAGCTGCAGGAACCTGAGGTGAGGGTCCAGTGGCCCTCCCCACCTCCTCTGAGGGAGTGTCTCCGTTCACAGGCGTGAAGGGGGCTGCGGCTCCGAGCAGGCACAGCTGAAATGGTGACGATGGTAGCTGTTTTGCTCTACAATGGCTGCCAATTCACTCATGAAGACGTGTGCTTGTGCCTAGGCGGCAAAAACAGCTAGTAGACAGTCCCAAAGATGATGGCTTTGCCCTCTCAACCCAGCCTGAGGGGTGTCCAGCATGGTCAGTAGCCCCGTGTCAGCCTTAACATCTTGGCATGACTGGCCCCAGCCAGCTCTACCACCCACTAACCCTTCTTCATGGGCTAATACAGGACACATGTTTTGTTTTTTCTTTATTTATGGTGCTGGAGACCACATCCAGAGCCTCATTCATGGTAAACAAGTGCTCTGTCGCTGAGCAGCACCGTGCCAGTCCCTTGTAAAAATATTTTTGATTTATTTTATGAGTGTATTGCCTGCGTGTATGTAAGTGCACCTGTGTCATGCAGTCCCCTCCGAGGTCGGAAGAGGGGTCAGATCCCCTGGAACTGGAGTTATGGACGGTTGTGTGTGTATATGTGTCTGTGTGCCTGTGTGTCTCTGTTACAGTTAGGTGTGTTTGTGTACGTGCAGGTACACTGTGTATGCATGTGGAGGCCAAAGGTCAACCTCAGGTGTCCTTCCTCACGGGTGGTCCGTACTGTTCTTGAGACAGGGTCTCTCTGGAACTTGGGGCTCCTGATCAAGCTAGGCTGGCTGGCCAGAGAATACCAGGGATTGGCCTTTAAGGTCCATCTCCCTAGAGCTGGATGACAAACACTTGCCACCATCCTGGGAGTCAAATGCTCATGTTTGCAAGGTGAGCTATTTCCCTAGACCCAACTTTTTACATTTTACTTTTTTTTTTTTTTTTTTTTTTGAGTATCCCTGGATGATCTGAACCCATTATGTAGACCAGGCTGGCCTTAAACTCAAAGAAATCCACCTGCCTCTGCCTCCAAAGTGCTGAGGTTAAAAATGTGTGCCACCTTGACAAATCAACTTTTTAGATTTTTTAAAAAAAGAGATTTCCTAGCAGGGCATGGTAGCGCACACCTTTAATCCCACCACTAGGGAGGCAGAGGCAGGCAGATCTCTGTGAGTTCAAGGCCAGCATGGTGTACATAGTGAGTTCCAGGACAGCTGGGGCTACAGGGAGATCCTGTCTCAAAAAGACCAAAAACAACAACAACAATAATAATAACAATAAAATAAGTAAATATAAAAAGAGATTTCCTTTTGCCAGGCATGGTGGAGCACGCCTTTAATCCCAGCACTCAGGAGGCAGTGGCAAAGATCAAGGCCAGCCTGGTCTATGTAGGGAGTTCCAGGTCAGCTGAGGCTACAGGGAGACCCTGTCTCAAAGAGACAAAATAAGATTTTTATTTTTCATATATATGTGATGTTTATACTGTGTGTGTGCTGGTGGCCACAGATAGAAAAGGGTGTTGGATCATTATCAGACTGGTCCTGGCCTGGGTAGGCCACAGGGGATGGACCCTCCCTCCTGGACTTTGGACCACACTCCTCTTTCCCAAGAAAGGGAAGTGCTTCTTTTGGACTTAAATTACCATATGAAAAGATGGAGTTCTAGGATTTATGAGATTATGGAAGTTGCTTCCTCTTTCTGGAAAGCAGAGTCAGCCCTCCCCTGCAGCCCTGGGCGGAGCCCGGCTTTCTAAGATTTTCAGCCTGTTCTGTTGTTTTTCCCTCAAACTTTAGGATTTGTTCCATTGGTTTTGTTTTGAGACAGGGTCCCACTATGTAGCCCTAGCTGGCCTAGAATTCTACATAGACCAGGTTAGCCTTGAACTCAGAGATCTGCCTGCCTCTGCCTCCTGAATGCTGGGATTAAAGGTATGTGTCACCACACCTAGCCGTTCTCAAATTTTAATAAAATTGCCCATTAAAAAAAATCTTTTATTATTGAGACTTAGCCCCAAAAGGGGGCCCCAGTTCCTCTGGTAACATCTAGCACCTGACAAGGGGCTCCCCAATTTCCCTGGTGGCTCTCTGGAAGAGCCGCTGAGTTATGTCTACTGTAGCCCCAACTTCTACTTTGAAACAGGGTCTCAGAGAGATTTGACTCCCGAAAGTTATCCTTTGACCTCCGAGCGCAAGGCATGTGTGCCCCTGCCCCATAAAAATTTTTTAATGTAATTTTAAAAATTCTAAGGAGTCAACTACAAAACTGTCAGAACTAATAAACAAGCCACAGGTCACACCACAACCACACGTGACTCCACACCTGTGCAATGAATGACCAGAAAATGAAATTAAGCAATTCCATGGACAGTGACACCAAAAACACAAAGAATTAGGAATTAAGTTTAGCACAGCAGTACTTTGGGCTAGGGATGCAGTTCAACCCCACAGTGCTTGCCTGACATGTGAGGCCCTGGGCTCAAGCCCAGCATGAACAAACTCAGGCCTATATAAACAACAAAACAAAACAGTAAATCTAAGTTTTAAAAACTGAATTTTTTTTCTTTAAAAGATCCAGGGAGCTGGAGAGATGGCTCAGTGGTTAAGAGCACTGGCTGCTCTTGCAGAGGACCCGGGTCGGATTCCCAGAACCCACATGGCAGCTAACAACCTTCCATAACTCCAGTTCCAGGGGATCCAACACCCTCTTCTGCCCTTTGAAGGCACTGCATGACGGGTACACCTACCTACAGGCAAGCAATATACTCATACACATAAAATACAAATATTTTTAAAATAAATATCTCAGACTCAAAGGTTGGCAGCTAACTAAAAAAAATTTTTTAAAAAGTGAAAGTAACTCAAGTGTCCGTCCATAGGTGGAAGACAGATGAAATACGGAAAATCAGACTGTAAAATATGATTGGCAATAAAAAGAAAGGCATTCCAATACCACATCATGGATGAATCTTGGAATTATCATTGTCTCAGTTTGCTTTCAATTGCTGTGAAAAAACACTGACCAAGCCCAACTTGGGGAGGAAAGGGTTTGTTTGGCTTATAGCACTGTCCATCATCAGGGGAAGTCAAGGCAGGAATTCAATTCAGGGCAAGAGTCTGGAGCAGACCATGGAGGAAAAAATGCTGCTTACTGGCTTGCTCTCTCGGTCATTCTTATACAATACAGAACCACCTGCCCAGGGGTGGCACAGGCTGGGCTCTTCCACATCACTCAACAATCCAGAAAATGTCTCACAGACATGGCCACAGGCCAGTCCAATGGAGAAAATTCCTCATTTGAGACTCCCTCCACCCAGGTGTGTCAAGTTGACAACTGAAGCTGTCCAGCACAACTATTAAGTAGAAAAGTCAGTCACAGAGCGGAGTAGTGGCGCACGCCTTTAATCCTAGCACTTGGGAGGCAGAGGCAGGCGGAGCTCTGTGAGTTCGAGGCCAGCCTGGTCTACATAGTGAGTTCCAGGACAGCTGGGGCTACAGGGAGACCCTGTCTCAAAAGACCAAAAAAAAAAAAAAAAAAAAAAAGACAGTAAGTAAAGCAACTCACAGAAGGCCATGATGTGTGGGAGACTATACAAAATGTCCTGGATAAACTCAGAAGGTAGAGGCAGGCGGAGCTCTGTGAGATTGAGGCCATGCTAGTCTACATAGTGAGTTCCAGAACAGCTGGGGCTACAGGGAGACCCTGTCTCAAAAACAAAACAAAACGAAATGTACAGAACAGGAAATATTGGTGGTTACCTAGCGTTGGGGTGAAGGGATGTTGTAAGGGTGCCTGCTGAAGAGTCTGGGTTGTTTTTATATTTACTTTTATTTTATGTATATGAGTGTTTCCCATGTATGTATGTAAGGGCACCACATTCATGCAGTTACCAGTGGAGGCCAGAGAGGGTGTTGAATCCCCTCGAACTGGAATCAGAGTTGTGGCCCCTAATGTGGGTATTGGGAATTGAACCTGAATTCTCTGCAAGCGTAGCAAGTAGAAAATCTTAACCACTAGACTGTCTCTCCAGTCTCTGTTTTTTGAGTGATGAAAATGTTCTGAAAATGATTGTGGTGACTGGGTTTTGTGGTTCATCAATTATGACAGTATGTGGAAACTACAGGATGTAAATGAAGATGATTCAAAAAGGAAAAAAAAACTAGATATAAATAACTGTT
>NW_008345746.1:775021-801291 GCF_000622305.1 Nannospalax galili
GACCAGGCTGGCCTTGAACTCACAGAGATCCGCCTGCCTCTGCCTCCCGAGTGCTGGGATTAAAGGCGTGCGCCACCACGCCCAGCCAAAATGAAATTTTAAAAACTTCAAGTGGCCCGCAGAAAAGCAAGTTAAAAGAAAAACCAGTGAACAAAAACTAAAATAGCCAGAGCATTAACTCGACAACGCAGGCAATCTAAGCACAGCAGTTAGCATCCAGAAGACTTTAGAAATGAGGCTGAGGGGCTGGGGAGGTGGCTCAGCAGCTAAGAACGCTGGTTGTTCTTGCAGAAGACCTGGGTTCAAATCCCAACACCCACATGGCAGCTAACAACTGTCCATAACTCCAGTCCCAGGGGATCCAACAGCCTCTTCTGACCTCTGTGGGCATTGCACGACATGGGTGCACTTACCTACATGCAGGCAATACACACATACACATAAAATAATAAATAAATTGTTTTGAAAAATGAGGCTGAGGTAGGCAAGCCCAAGTTACAGGCTAAATTCAAGGCCAACCTGAGCTATGTAATGAGTTTAAGGCCTGCCTGGGCTCCACAGCAAGACCCTGTCTCCAAAACAAAACAAAACAAAACAGGGCTGGTGAGATGGCTCAGTGGATAAAGGTGCTTGCCACCAAGCCTGATTGATGACTTGAATTCAATCCCTGGAATCCCCATGGTGGAAGGAGAGAACTAAATCCCCAAAGTTGTCCTCTGACCTCCACAAATGTGTTGTGGCATGCACACACACACACACACACACACACACACACACACAAGTGTAATCAAAACACATGACCCAGTTACATGTTGTATACAAGAAATCTTCAAGTGTGGGGCTGGAATGATGGCATGAAGGTTAACAGTGTGCACTGCTCTTGCAGAGAACCCACATTTGGTTCCCTGCACCCAATCAGGTGGCTCACAGCCTCCCATAACTCCAGCTCCAGGGGAACCGACTCCCTCTTCTGGCCTCCATGGGCACCTGCCCTAATGTGCACACACACACACACATACACAAAATTTTAAGAATCTTCAAATATAATAATATAGGCAAGCTAAAAAGAAATGAAGAGAAAAAGACAAATCGTAGATTTGTAGAAGAGAAAACAATCAAAAGACAGCAGGGGCTGCTTTCTATTCAAATCAAATAAAGCACATGAGACAGCACATGCCAGAAGGCTGAGGGACACAGGAACACGTCCGGCGAACACACTGGACAGCTGCTCCGTGAAGCACAGAACAAAGTGGCAGAATGGAAGGGAGGGATTCAAACTCACATCTTCCTGGGAGACCTCCCCAGCTCTCTGTCAACTAATAATAATAAACACCAGCTACCAGGATCCAACCCACACTTACAGACCACTCCACCAGCAGCCCTGTGGGGACCGCACTCTCCCAAGTGCCCCCGGAGCACTCATCAGGGAGCAGCCAACCCAAACAACAAATTCCAAGAAACTTAAGAACTTGAAATAGGGCTGGGGGTGTCACCCGGTGGTAGAGCCTTACTCTGTTCTGCAAGACACTGGGATCAAGTGAGGCCTGGTGCTCACCCCTATAATCCCAGCACTTGGGAGCAGAGGCAGGAAGATCAGGAACTCAAGGTGATCTTTGAGTAAATAGCAAGTTTGAGATCAGTCTAGACTATTTGAAACCCTGCCTCAAAAAAAAAAAAAAAAAAAAAAAAAAAAAAAAAAAAAGGGGATGGCTCAGTGAAGTGGGCGTGGTGGCTCACACTTGTAATCTCAGCACTGGAGCCTAAGGCAGGAGGATTACCAGGCATTTGATGCCAGCCTGAGCTACATAATGAGTTCCAGGCTCAGCCTGGGCCACAGAGTGAGATGCCCTCTTAAGAAATTAAAATTGGCTGGGCGTGGTGGCGCACTCCTTTATATCCCAGCACTTGGGAGGGAGAGGCAGGAGGATCTTTGTGAGTTCAAGGCCAGCCTGGTCTACATAGTGAGTTCCAGGACAGCTGGGGCTACAGGGAGACCCTGTCTCAAAAAGACCGAAAAAAAAAAATTAAATTAAGGGTCTGGAGAGATGGCTCAGCGGTTAAGAGCACTGACTGCTCTGGCAGAGGACCGGGGTTCGATTCCCAGCACCCACAAGGCGGCTGTAAACCGTCTTTAACTCCAGTTCCGGGGGAATCCGAAGCCCTCTTCTGACCTCCTCGGCATCGCACGACACGGGTGCACTCATTACATGCAGGCAATACGCTCATACACATGAAATAAAAATAATAAGCTATCAAAGAAATTAAAATGAAAAAGAAAATGCCTGGGATCCATCCTCAGACTAGAAGAGGAAAGAAAGGATGAAGGGGGCGGGGGCAGGGGGGGAACGGCAGGGGCCGGGGGAAGAAGCTTAACAACAAAACTCTCCAGCCACATGGAATGAGCAGGAACTCAACCCCGAGGGTAACAGGGCATTTTCCCGACACTTAGAAATAAACAGCACACTTCTGAGAACTCGATCCACACGCCGCACTGACGGACAGGAAAAGCGCACACACAAATTTGTGGGGCGCCAGGGGGAAAACTCGGCACCGGGAGTGTGCAGAGGGCAGAAGCCTGAAATCAGCAACCTCAGCTCCCAGCTCAAGAACAAAGCCAGGAGACGAAGGGCCGGAGACAGGAAAAGGGACGGTATCGACGACGTGAAAATGGAAAACGGACGGGGACAGCAACGAAAAGCTTTTTTTTTCGAAGATTTTGATCACCCAGACTCACGTGGTGGAAGGACAGAACTGACTCCCACAAGTTGTCTTCTGACTCCACGTGTGCGGCATGGCCTGTGTGTGCCTCCCCACACACATATAAACACACAATAACTATATATAAATAAGTAATGTAAAAAATATTTTAATAAGAAGGCCAGGCGCGGTGGCGCATACCTTTAATCCCAGCACTCGGGAGGCAGAGGCAGGCGGATCTCTGTGAGTTCAAGGCCAGCCTGGTCTACATAGTGAGTTCTAGGTCAGCTGCAGTGGGCTGCAGGGAGACCCTGTCTCTAAAAGGCCAAAAAATTTTTTTTCAGGAGAATATACAAATTGTCAGCCTTGGGGATGAACCTGGATGTGACCTTAGACCTTGCGGATCTTAAAACGTACATGAAGATGACACAGACTCACTCCCACACTGCACAACCCAGGTTAAATGAAGCAGTTCTTCAGCAAAAAGTCTACTACAACCACCCAGAGTGAAAGAGCATGTTGGAGCAAGAATAAGGACATTGAATTTTTAATTTAGAAATTCTCAAAAAGAAATCTTGACACTCAAATGGCTTCCCTGGAGAGCCCCATGAACTGCTTAAAAATTAACACCGCACTCACACACAATTTTTTTTTCCAGAAGGTGGGAGTGTTTTCCAATTTACTTATTTTTTCACAGTACTAGGGGTGGAACCAGGGACTTGGAGCTACATACTAGGCCAGCACTCTCTCTACCACACAGCTACATGACAGCCCCTAACTGATTTGTAAAGCTAGTACTGTTTGGATGGAGGGCTGGTACCAAAAGTGAAAATCAGAGCCTCAAGACAGCTAGTGGGTAACAAAACTTCAAGGGCTGGAGACATGGCTCAGCGGTTAAGAGCACTGGCTGTTCTTAGAGAAGACCCAGGTTTTGTTCCCAGCATCCACATGGTGGCTCACAACAATCTAACTCTAGTTCTAGGGAATCCAACGCCTTCTTCTGGCCTCCGCAGGCACCGGGCAGGCACTTGGTGCACATACATACATGCAGGTAAAACACTCATACACATAGAATAAAATCTTTGAAAAGCAGAGTACATCAACTACTGTAAAAACATTTGACTAACATGACATCCATTCAGGATAAAAGTCAATGAGCCAGGGTCTGCGCCACATACCCACAACGCCAGCTGCTCAGGAGGCCAAGGCAGGAGGGTCACTTGAGCCTAGGAGTTTGAGACCAACCTGGACAACACACAGCCAGGAAGGAGAGAAACACCCCAGCCCAGGTGCTGCAGTTGCTCAGCAGAATCCCCACAGACGCAGAGAAACCCGCAACTATCAAGTTCACCAAGGACATGGGACATAAAACACAATCGTTATGTTGTAGCAACAGCCACTGAGATGCTTCTGACCCAGGAGAAGCAAAGGCCTTGAGAGAGGTAAAGACATGCACAGGGGAGGATCGTGGACGCCGAAGTCCCGTGAAAAACACCAAAATCCAAACAAGCGCAGAGTTGGGTCTGGAAGGGAAGACGGCAGAAGACCCCGATTCAGACACAGGCTGAGGGAACGCCTACAAAACTCCAGCCAGGCTTCCTGTGGGTAGACAGGATTCAGAAACTCACGATTTGACCCGGGGATGCAGCTCAGTGGGAAGGAAGGGCCTAGCACATGCAAGGCATGAGCACCACAAAAGAAAAAAAGGGACTTATAGTATGTGGAATCCATGTATGTGCACATATGTAGGCATATGCCACATGCATGTATGCTGAGTTGTGTGTCATGTACATATACATGAGTTTGTGCATCCTATATGGCATACATGTATGCAACCCAACATGAACCATAGGGTGTCTGTGAATGCATGTCATGTATGCGTGTGATGTGACTATAAGTTATGCATCCTCTGTGTGGTATATGTGTGCATACACGTAACATGTACTGTGAGATATGTGCCTGTATGTACATGTGTGGTATTATACACAGTGTATTCATGTGCACTGCTTGTGTGAATTGTGTCCTGTGTATGGTAGACATATGTGTATGTGTATGTCATGTGTATGTACTAGGGGGTTTGTCCTTGTGTGCACACGTATGGTATACTTCAGTTCCCCTTCTCAAAGAGAAGCTACCTTGGTGGTTAACAGGTCAGAAGTGATGGGGCTGGAGCGATGGCTCAGCAGTTAAGAGCACTGGCTACTCTTGCAGAGGACCCACATGGCAGCCAACAACCGACCTGAATTCCAGTCCCAGGGGATCTGACACCCTCTTCTAACCTCCGAAGGCACTGCAGACAAGGGTGCACTTACATGCATGCAGGCAATACATTCATGCACATAAAACACTTTTTGAAAAGATTAGGAGTGCTGAAATGATGGCACCAGCAGGAGCTCGGGAGGCAAGTGGTGGTGGGTCAAAGCGCATCAGAGCAGCCTGTGCTTGGAAGGGAAGGAGGAACTTTGACCTCACGTGTGGACCATGAGCGAGCTAGGAATGCGAAGGACTTGGGGATGAATGGAGTCACAGTGCACAGAGTGTCCTTTACCTCCTCCAGTCTCTGTTTCCTGTAAATGCTTAGTCCAAAAAACACCACAAAATGTGTTAGAATTGGGGAGAGTTTGGGGGTTCAGCTGGGTGTACTCCTAAAGACCCTCAGATGTGGCTGCTGCCAGAGACACACATGTGGCAGCACACAGTCCCTCTGCTGTCGGACTAGCACATCTGGGTGTGCTGGACGGGGGAATGTGGCCCAGAACCTGGAGCATCAGGAAAGCTGCTCTTCTTCTTCCCCAAAAGCCAGTGCCAACGCCCACCAGACCACTCTACATCACCAGGGAAATCAAAGGCTGTGAGAGGGACTGACTCCACCTGTTGTCCACAGGCAACTTCTGTCCCTCAAAGCTACAGTCCAGGAAGTGGGTGGCCCTGGACCTGGGGTGGGGTGGGATAGCCCACACCAATCACTGCTGACCAGCAACACTTCACAGTGTGTGGGCTCAGTCCTAGACAAGTGTCACATGCATCAGGGAAGGGGACTGGGGCCCTCAGTCCAGGACACCTGCTGGTCCAGGCTCAAATGACTCCCTTGGCTGCTAACTACAGTCCAGCCCAGACCAGGAGGAGGCAGAGAGAGGTGAATGACAGCTGGCTTGGAATTGTGGGAAAGACAAGCCATGCTCTTTCTCCTAGGCTATGCCCAGCCCTCCATGATGCTGTCTCCACTTCCAAACTGGCTAGGGGCTCTTTACCCAGAATCCAGTTTTCCCCAGGAATCAGAATAAAGATACAAATTCTTCCTGGAGCCTCATCATCTGTCATAGTGATGTAGCTCTGTCTGCTGATTGAGGGCCTGCAGTCTTTACATCATGGGCACCGCACAAAAGGACAGCACAGCCAAGACCAAGTCTGGGAATCCTGACTGAATCAGGGTCTTCTCTTCCCAGGGACCAGCCCACAATGACAGTGACATTATAACCTTCCACTGGGTGCCTGCAGAGCCCACTCAGAGCCCCTAGCACCCAGCAGGTAGGAGCAGAGGCCAGCTCCTCCTGTAGCCCTTCAGGCAGAGCCTGTGGAGGTGATTTGGGCACATGTGCTTGCGGCTGAAGATCCAGCAAAAACAGAGCACAACTTCTGGGGCTGGGGCTGCTGGATCAGAACCATGCTTCCTCAGGAAGGGCCCAGAAAGAAGAACCTGGCTTGGAATGGCCTAGCACTGGCTCTGAGATACACCCACCCCAGAGGCCCCAAGGCCCACAGGCTACCTCATGTAAGAGACTAGACAGAACACAATAAAACCCACATCGTAGTCCTGAATTATCATTGTTATTACTTTGTGCCTCTGCCTCCCAAGTAGTGGGACTAAAGGTTAGGACTACCATGCCTGGCCAGATCTGAATTATTACCACAAGGAGAAACTGTTAAGCAACTTGGAAAAGTGACCTGGGTGCCTGTGCTGCTCTGTGTCATGGCTGGACACTTCCCTCTCCAGGGATCACCTCTCTTGAAAGAGGCAGCATCCAGATGCAGGGTTTGTTAGCACTTAGACGCTCAACCAAAACCACAAACGATTTCCATCCATATCAAAGAAAAGCCCAAAAGGTATAATGGCTCTGCCTGTGGGACAGTAAGCAATACTGCAACTAGCTGAACCAGCTCTGCCAGCATGAATAATAAATAGCGGGCCCAGTGCTGGGCACTGGCTCAAGTACTCTCTGAGCCGGTCTCTCCATCAGATAGTGTCCTACCAGACACAGAAACACATGAAGTTCTGACACATACTGCAACCTTGGCGAGCCTCCAAAGCTAAGCCACAGAGCTGGACACAGGGGTGGTCAGATGCACAGAGACAGGAAAGAGGATGGGGGCAGCCAGGAGCTGGGCAGGGTGACCGGGTGTGGTGACCACTGCCTGATGTGCGTGCTAATGCCATTGAATTGTGTGCTGGAAATGATGGTAAATTTTATGTTATGTATAGTTTCCCAAAATAAGAAACCTTAAAGTTAGGTGGCCAGGTGTGGTGGTACACACCTTGATTAGTCCTAGCACTCAGAGGTGGAGGCAGGTGGATCTCTGTGAGTTCAAGGCCAGCCTGGCCTATATAACAAGTTCTAAGCCAGCCAGGACTACATAGTGAGACCCTGACTCCAAAGGAAAAAGGAAAGAAAGGACCCTTAAAAGTCACATTTTGATGAGACCTGAGTGCAACAGGCCAAGGGCAAACAGATGGGCCGCAGCTCGGCGGTAGAGTGTTCACTGGGCACACACAGGCCCCCAGTAAGATTGACAGCACCTGGTATAAGACCTAAGCCCAAAGAGCACTTACCCTGTCCACTCCAAGACCACCATTAAACAAACGAAGAGACCATACAGGCTGCGTAAAGGAGAACGCCGTTCGATTCGGAGGTGAACTGGGAGGTTAAGGCAGGAGCATCATGAGTTCCAGGCCAGCTACCCAGCAAGATCCTGTCTCAGGAAAACAAAACAAAGGGAAACAGGAGGGGCAGGTATTGGTGGATTCAGCAAAGGGTGTGTGGTCAATGTTTATAGGACTCCAGGAATCCTGCTAGAAGGGAAGGACTGAAGGACACAGAGAAAGATCTCAGGGAGGGGTTGGGGTGCAGCAGCTGGTAGACAGCTTGTCTAGCTCAATCCCCAGTCCAGTCCTGTATAAACTGGGCACGGTGGCACACATCTATAATCCCAGCACTTGGGAGGTAGAGGCGGCAGTATCAGAAGCTCAAGGTCATCAGCTGGGATAATGAGACCATGCCTCAACAAGAGAAAAAGGGGGCTGGAGAGATGGCTCAGTGGTTAAGAGCACTGACTGCTCTTACAGAGAACCTGGGTTTGATTCCCAGCACCCACATGGTGGCTAACAACCATCCTTAACTCCAGTTCCAGGGACTCCAATGCCCTCTTTTGACCTCCACAGGCATTGCATGGCACGGGTGTACTTACATACATGCAGGCAAAACACTCATACACATAAAATAAAGATAATGAATAAAATATTTTTAAAAAGAAGAAAGGTTTCACCAGGCGTGGTGGCGCATGCCTTTAATCCCGGCACTCAGGGGGCAGAGGCAGGCGGATCTCTGTGAGTTCAAGGCCAGCCTAGTCTACAGAGTGAGTTCCAGGCCAGCTGCGGCTACAGGGAGATGAGGAGGGGGAGGGGGAGGGGGAGGAGGAAGAAAGGTTCCAAGGAGATTAAACGTTAAATGTACCTGCAGGAGACGGGGCTACCCCTGTACCTGTGGCTCCTGATTCCTCTGCCAGGTATACACTCAACACATAAACCCCACCCAGAGCACTCCCAGTAGCACTGCCTAGAGTTAGAGCAGACACAGAAAGGGGAAATGTCCTCCAGTGGATACCCCATACCACCAACCTTGGATGCCTCCCCAAGACCTCAAGAGGCAGAAGAAAGTCATAGCACTTAGCAAATGTAGCTTGCATGCTGGAGGACTGTGCACACTTAGCAAGGATGCTCCTGATAGTAAACCCTCCTGTGGCCTAGGGCACCATTCAGTCTTGGGGGGTGTTCAGGTTGTGTAAAAATAGTGTCACTTGCAACAGAAGTTCAGGAACCCAACAACAAACCACTGCGGGGGTCATGCTGTGCTCTTATAGGCGAGCAGTAGCACTCTAGTACTGTTTACCACTTCTAGATCACACTTTTCAGTCTGATCTGTAAACAATTTATATACTTTTTTTTGTTTTGGTTTGGGTTGTTTGGTTTTTTTTGTTTTGTTTTTTTTTCTGTCTTTTTGAGACAGGGTCTCCCTGTAGCCCCAGCTGTCCTGGAACTCACTATGTAGGCCAGGCTGGCCTCGAACTCACAGAGATCTACCTGCCTCTGCCTCTAATGCACTTTTTTTAAAAAAATAGAGGTGGGAGGGCTGGAGAGATGGCTCAGCAGTTAAGAGCACCTGCTGCTCTTTCAGAGGACCTGAAATTAGTTCCCAGCACCCCTGTTACATTGCTCACAACCATCTGTAACTCCAGCTCCAGGGAATGTGAGACATCTGGCCTCCTCACATGCACACGTACACACACACACACACACACACACACACACACACACACGCACACATATGGGACTGGGGAGATTGCTTAGCAGTTAAGGGCACTTGCTGTTCCTGCAGATGACCTGAGTTCAGTTCCCAGCACCCACGATGTCTGGCAGCTCATAATTACCTGTCCAGCTCCAGGGAATCCAAGCCTTCTGGACTCATCAGTACCCACCCACATGCACATAGATATACACACATACATATTTATTACATAAATAAGTAATACGGTTTTCTTTAAGATGAATCTTTAAAATAGCGATGGGGCTGAGGGTGCAATTTGGTGGCTTAGCACGTGCCTAGTGGTAGAGGGAGGTGGGTGACAGGTATTCCCTGAGGTCCTTGCCCTCATAGCTGGGAGCAGTCCTGTCCTGCAGTGTGTTACACGCCTGGCCCTGTCTACCTGCATTCCAAAGACTTCAGGATTCCAAACACCAGTCTCTCCAAACCCAGCACCCAAAGTCCAGGATGACCAGAGACAGGTACCTGTGGGTGGAGCCTGGTGACTCCACGTTCCCATCCATCCCATCCAGGCAACGTAAAGGACAAAGCTCCTACACAGTTAGAAAAGCTCAGGAGAGATGCTGTGCTCTGTCTTACAGAGGGGAACCTGAGGCAGGGTACTGAGCCACAACTGGGTTCCTGGACAGGACTCCAGAGTAAAGAGCTCCTGGATTGGAGAAAGCCAACGCCACCCAGAATGCAAGACAAGCAAAACTCAGGGGAAAGGTAGGGAGATGGACCAGCCCTGGTGGGGCAGACATGTGGGGCTGAGCAGACCAAGCCAAGTGAGGACTCAGGAAGCACTGCCACAGTGGATCAGTGGGGGGGGGCGGCGGGGGGGGGTCAGCAGCCGCCTCAGCAACCACCTCACCTTCCGGAACAGAATTACTGTTCACAGAGGCCCGGTCTTTTACTTCGTTCAGGCAACCCTACAAGCAGCAGAGAAGCCATGAGGAGGCTTGAGCACCTGTCCCCTGGGAGCCGACGTCCCTGTCACTGTCACCAGCACGGTGCCGCAGCCGCACCTCTCAGATTCCCTAACGGTTCCCACGAGAGCACTGAAGGTAAATATGTTAATTTGACTTCAATCATGGCTTAAAAAAAAAGCACATATTAGTTTAAGGCACAGATCCTGAAAACCACTCGTGTGTGTGTGTGTGTGTGTGTGTGTGTGTGTGTGTGTATGTGTGTGCACATATATGTCCTTGGCAAAGGAGAACTTGGACTGCTTGGGTGGGGGACTCAAGGGCAGGATGCTCCCCAAGAGTGGGCACTGAGCCCTCTCAGCAGATGAGGAGACAGAAGAAACAGGGCACCTACCTGAGGGCCATGGCAGGGTAGGCAGGATTCTCACCTGGTCTGGCTGACACACAGCCATGTTAGCCAGAGCAGTAGATGCTATCCTTGGGATTCTAGGCAGGGTGGGTGTGGGAGGGACACTTTCTCTGAGCACAAGGTTCCAACCACAAAAGCCACTGAGCCAGCTCTGGGAGCTATATAGGCTGAGCCAAAGAACCAGAGTTCTCAAAGTCCTCTGCAGACTGAGGGACAGAAGGGCACAGGGACACTGTCACAGTAGAGCCTAAAGGCAGGAACCAGGGTCGGCCCCTCCTCACTGCCAGCTAAGGGGATCCCATGGTCCAGTGGGAAGAACATGGAGGTGCATATCCACTCAAAGGGAGTGGAAGAGTCACCTAGCCTTCAGGGAGGGACAGCAGAGGCCAGGCCTGAAGGGCACCTGGAACTGACGACCCTTCCCTTCCACCGCCCCAGGAGCTACTGTCCCAGTCCATCCCTGGGTGCCAGCATGCTCGCTACAGCCCTAGAAGTAGCTGCACAGCAAAGGCGAGCAGCTCTGAGGCCTCCCCTCTGCCTATTTTGTGCCTAGGAACAGGGACATCTCTGAAATTTTAAAGCTTATAAGAGCCAGGAAGTCTCTAAAATCAAGGACCCTGGTGGGGTGGGCCAGAGCCATGCTGTGGAGAGAGCCACCAGCCCCACGTGTTCTCATTGCCCGGGGACAACCTGCAAGCTGCTCACTATGGTCAGTCATGGAAATAGGACCCCTGCTAGAGAGCAGCTAACAGTCATTTAATGGGGGCTTCCAAGCCGGGGTGCGGGGAAGGACCTGCTGCTCCAGGCGGAACTGACCCCGTGACACAGGCTGCCAGGGCCACCCACACCCAACCTGACACAGAACCCTACAAAGACCAGTAACTAGACCCTGAGTCCCCTCCTCCCTCTGGCCCAGGGCGGTCTCCCCCATGCTCCTCCCTGTGCTCACTCTGCTCCCACTCGGGCCCCCTCGCTGCTCCCACTGCAGTGTCCTGCATTGGTGGCATCCAGAATCCAATCCGGGTTCCAGTGCAGTAGGTGCAGTGCAGGTGGGGGTCTTAGGAAGGTCACCTGTACCACCTGGTATCGATCTGCCTGGCCTTGAAGACAGCACAGAATTTAGCCCATAGTGGACACTTGTGGAGCTCTTCTGATTTGGGAGTGCAGTGTGGACCAGGTATAGGCCTGAGACTCCTACTCAAAACCCAAAAGCAGGGCACAGAGGGAAGAAATAGGACCATCTCAGAGCCAGATAGCTAGACCTGGCAAAGCCACCTGTGTACAGGTGACAGGACATAGGCACACCCAGAATGGCAGCCCGCGCTTGCACATCCACCCCAAGCACACGCAACCTTCCTCATAGGGTACACCTAGATCTGCGACCAAGGAAGCAAACAGCCCTGGAGAAAAGAAACAAGGGTGTTTCTACATCCCAGAACCAAAGAGGACACAGGAAGTGATCCCCAGAGAACAGAGCCCTGGCCAAATGGGGCTCTTGAGGTCAGTCCAGGGCTTGCCACCCTTGAGGAGGTGGGGTTGGGGCTGTCCACCTGCACTTGGCTGGCAGAGCTAATGGGCCAACTTGCATACAACTCCCCAGGGAGAGCTAAGACAGACCCAGGGACAGGCCATGCTTCTGTCCCTCTGCATGTCTCCTAAGTGGAGTCCTCCTCACTCCTCAGCCTCAGTCGGGATCACTATGAATGCATAACCTAACTGCAGGATTCCTGAAGCCTTGGGCAAACTCAGGACCCACAGAAGGCCTCTAGGCCTTGGGGAAACTCAGGACCCTCTAGCCCAGCCTCTAGGCCCCGCTGCCCGCTCCTCAGGCCAGCTCACAGAGTTCGGTTTTACTAATCCTTTCTGGGATCACCTGACTCAGTGGCATAGGGCAGCTGAGCTCTATCAGCCTAGAAGGCACCTGGCCCAGGTAACGGGCAGCAGTAGAGCCCAGAAAGACCCAGGAGGGCCAGGAAGGCAATTGGCAGTCAGTCTGGTGTCCCCTGGGCTCCTGCTGTCTTTGCACCACCTGTCTTGGCTAGGGCTCCACAGCAGCTAGACTCCAAGACATCTGCAGAAACTCCCCAAAAAACACCTGGACACAGCCATTGCTAGACCCAGCTCTGCTGCATCAGCTCTGCCATCTGACCACAGGGTCACCCCATTTCCTGGGGCCTTGGTTTATACTTCTGTGAGATACAAAAAAGGGTAGCAGACATTCCCCAAAGACACTCAATCCTGATGTGCCATGCATCTCATCCCTAAAGCAGGACCATGGTGACCCAGAGCTCCCTGCAATATGGGAACAGGCCTCAAGGAGGCCCCTCTATCCTGGTGCCAGGGGATGGGGGGACCCTGCAGCTCTGTTCATCTGTTTGGTGTCTTAGACCCAGTGGCTTGGCCTCTGGAGGCTCAGGTTCACCCTCCCTGCGGGGGAAGGGTGAGTGTTGGCATGCACGGAGCCAACAGGCTCTGGCCTGGATTGGTTCACAGCACTGGGCCAGCGGAGCCCTGTTAAACACAATGAAGAGCCAGATGTCCACTGCCTTCCTTCCAGTACGTGTCCCCAAACCCCTCCTGTGGCCCCTGGTGGGAGGCCCAGTCCTGCCTGGGCATCCTTCAGACCACTGAGCACCAGGGACACCCCTACCCCACAGCCGTATAGGCACCACCCCAGCATACTGCATGCAGTCAACACAACCCCCAGGGTTCACTTCCTTCTCCCCTCAGGAAAAATCAGACAGTCTTCCATAAGCAGTTAACTCTAATTCTGTTCATCTTTTTTTCACACACAGCCTACCTCAAAGTAAGATTTCCTACCGAGTTTCTCAGGTCAGTCAGATGTTAGAGCTCAAGGGAAAGCATAGGTGTCTCACAGCTGTTCCACCAAAGTAGGCGAGCTGCTAAGGGTGCAGTCGGATCAGTTTTCTCCCGTTAGGACTGAGAAGTGTGCAAGGAGCCCTCCTGGCTCTGCACTGGAACCTCAGGAGCGCTTTCCTCAGTTCCACACACGATACCCCTGGACTGGAGGCTGGGGGGCTCCCCTCCCCATTTGCTCTACTTTGCTTCCCTGTTGATGTGATAAAACTGACCAAAACCACCTTGGGGAGGAAAGGCTTTATCTGGCTTACAGCACACAGTCCATCACCCAGACAAGCCAAGGCAGGAACCTGGGGCCAGAGACTGAAGCAGAGACCACTGAGCAACACTGTTCCCTGGCTACTTTTCTTATACAACCCAGGACCACCTGTCCTCGGGTAGCACTGCCCTCAAAGGGCCAGGTCCTTCCCCATCAGTTAGGAACTAAGAACCCCCCTAGACATGCCCACAGGCAAGATGGAGGCAGCTCCTCCGTTGAGATATGTGTAGGTTTATGTCAAATTGACAATAACTAATCAGCATACCATCCTAGGTTCCAGGGGGGATCATAGGTTACACACACAGGACTGGGGGCAGTGTCAGAAGTTATTGGGAGCTGTTCTCCCAGAGTTGGACTTGAGCTTTTTGTTGCTGATGACTTTTTTGCCTTTTTTTTTCCTTTTTTCTAAATTCAAGGCAGGGTCTCACTATGTAGCCCCAGGTGACCTGGAACACACTCTATAGCCCAGGCTGGTGTCAAACCTGGCAATCTTCCCTGCCTCAGTCCCCCAAATGCTGAGATTATAGGCATGAACCATCACATCCCAATTCATCTACTTTTTTTTTTTTTCTTTTTGAGACAGGGTCACCCTGTAGCCCCAGCTGTCCTGGAACTCACTATGTAGACCAGGCTGGCCTTGAACTCACAGAGATCCGCCTGCCTCTGCCTCCCGAGTGCTAGAATTAAAGGGATGCGCCCGGCCCAATTCATCTTTTTAAATGAAGTCTTTTTAAAAAAATTTTTTAAAATTATTATATATATATATTTGTTTTGTTTTGCTTTATGTATGAGTGTATTGCCTTCTTGTATGTAATTGTGCAATGCCCATGGAGGTCAGAAGATGGTGTCGGATCCCCTAGAACTGGAGTTACAGACAGCTGTTAGCCACCAAGTGGGTTCTGGGACTCAAACCTGGGTCCTCTGCAAGAGCAGTCAGTTCTCTTAACCACTGAGCCATCTCTCCCTTAAAGTGTTACTATGTTACCCTGGCTGGTCTCTGACTCCTGGGCTCAACCATCCTCCTGCCTCTGCCTCCCAAGCAGCTGATACCACAGGTACACACAGCCTCACTTGGCTGGGTAGAGACTGCAGGTCCTCCCACCATTCTGTCCAAATGGCGGCCACCAATCAGACTGTTGAGTTTGGAGGAAGCAGCGTCCATGGAAGAAAGGACACAACAGGCAGCAGGCAATTCTGCCCTCTGTCCCCCACCAGGTTGTCTTTCCAAAATCCACATGCACCCTAAAGCTCAGAATATGACCAGAAACTAAGACCTGTGTAAACGTAGGGCCAAGTTAAGATGAGATCTTAGATGTAGGGTGGGCCCTAAGCCCCAGGGCAGTACAGTGAGGTGGGTGGGGCCCTGGGGAAGGCACTTGGGTCCTGGGGAGGGTGGAGCTTCACGAGTGGGCTGCCATCAGGTTGTGTGAACTTCCACTCTGGGGTCAGGTTAGCTATGGGAGGCAGGTCATAAAGCCAGGTGGCTTCCTGTCCCCAGAGGCACAGACCCATTCGCACACCTACTTTCCATGTGAGTGGAGGCCGCCTAAGGCCCCCTTGAGAAGCCACACAGAGCAGGTGCCACCAGCATGTTTTTGGTTTCCCAGCTTCCAGACCTGTGAACCCAAATGACCCTCTAGTCTTCATAATCACCCATTCTCAGGCATCATGTTACCATAACAGAAAGCAGACTGAGACAAAGGCCGAGTGACGACAGAGGCCAAGTCTGGACTGACGTGGACCTGAGCCAAAGAACACCAAGGGCTGCTGCCACCCCTGGGGGCTAGCCAGGTAGGAGGGGCCCTCCCAGTTCCTGTACAGAGTGCCACCTTGGGGGACACCTCCCCTCCACATTTGGACGTTCAGAAGTGTTTGAGAATGAATTCCTGTTGTGTTAAGCTCCCGGCTCACAGTTCTTTGTTATGGAAGCCCCTTCGCACTCACTAACCTGTTCTGACCACACTGGCTGGGCCACAGCTCTAAGGGGACCTGGAGACCCAGGTGTGTTGAGGACAGGTTTGCTATTGCTACTGAAGATGGCCCAGGGTCAGGAGATGGAGGAACATCAGTAAACAGGACTTCCTGCTTGTCAGTGTCCAGATGCAGGGATACTAGGCTTAGTAACCCCACCCTACCACCTCTTCCCCTACAGCCCCACAACCTGAGGAAGAGCGGAGACACAGGAGGCAATGCCAGCCCAGCACCCAGATCAGGAATTCTCTAGGTAGGCACATCACCACCCACAGGCTCCAGGGTTACCCAAGGGGCTGACCACTTAACAGCCAGGATTATCCTGCCTCTCCGGGAACAGTGGTTCTGACATGCCCACAACGTCCCTCATCACCACCTGCTTCCACCAAAGACCCAAGTCCTTCACATGCATTCAAGATCCTGTGTGCCTGACCCTTCTTCGAGGGCTCGACTTGTCTTTTGTGGTTTCAATTTTACACACTTAACAGCCAGGATTATCCTGCCTCTCCGGGAACAGTGGTTCTGACATGCCCACAACGTCCCTCATCACCACCTGCTTCCACCAAAGACCCAAGTCCTTCACATGCATTCAAGATCCTGTGTGCCTGACCCTTCTTCTACCTCACACATGCCTTGACCAGGGCCCAGTTTCTGGGCTGGTTTCAGAAACTCAGACAACAAACCAGGCAGGCAGCTCATACCTATAATCCCAGCACTCTGAGGCCAGGGGACTGTCATGAGTTCAAGGCTAGCCTGAGCCACACAGTGAGTTTAAAAACCACCTGAGCGTCAGTGTGAGACTCTGTCTCAGAAAACCAAAAGAGGCCTTTAGTCCCAGCACTCAGGAGGCAGATGCAGGTGGAGCTCTGTGAGATCGAGGCCAGCCTGGTCTACATAGCGAGTTCCAGGCCAGCTGGGGCTACAGGGAGACACTGTCTCAAAAAACACCAAAAAAGAAATAAATAAAATAAAAAATAAAAAGCAACAAAACAGGATTGGCAAGGACTGGTAAGGGCTGGCAAAACGGCTCAGCAGGGTAGAGGAGCTTGCCCTCACCTGACAACCTGAGTTTGATCCCTGGGAGCCACGTGGTAGAAGGAGAGAACTGACTCCTACCAGTCATCCTCTGATCTCCACATACTGAGCACGTGTGTATGCATGCATACACACATGCACGCACGCACGCAAGTTGTCCTCTGCTCTTGATCTCCATATGCTGAGCATGTACATGTGCACATACACATACAACACACAAAAAATTAATAAATGTAAACAAACAAAACTCACAGTACTCTAGATACCCAGACCACTGCTTCCTGAAGGTATACTCAACAATCTATTCTTCAAAAATAAATAATAAAAAACCCTCTAGTGCACTAAAATCATAAAATTTACTTGCAGGCCACAGGAAAATTTAAGAGGCAACAAGAAACCAAACATGGCCTCTGCACCAGATGTCTCGCTATGAAGGCGATCCCTGGGTAATAGCAGCTGGCAGTGGCTTTCTGTGATGTGCAGGGCGGCCAAGGTCACAACCTGGTACTGGTACAGGTGGGTGGCAGGCGGCCCACAGCCCTTGTCTGAGCAAGACACACTTAGATATGCAGGGTAACTTACTCTCAAGGGGTTCTGGAAAGAGTTCTTTAAACGGTGCATGTCATTTCTAAATTTAATTATCTTTTCTCAAACATCTGTAACACACTCTCACCCACCAGTACTCGGTGGCCAGTGGGTCGTCGGATACAGGGGTCAGCCAGCCTCCCTCTGGAGTGCTTGGGCAACGACTACCTTCTAGGACTCTTGGCCTCAGACTGGAAGAGACCATATCACCCCATCAGACCCCTGGAGAAGAGGGCCATTTCTGGGTCACAGGCCATATGTTCTGTCAGCCCTCAGAAGTAGCTTGCAGAACTCTCCAGGGCCTTCTAAGCAACAAAGGTAGCTGCCAGTCTCCCGAGAAGCCCCATGCTCGGCAGCAGGGATGGAATAGAGGGGCATATCCAAACCCTGAGAGGGCAACTCTCAAGGACATCTGGGGGCCATTCCCATCTTACTGTGTCATAAGGAACTCATGAGCAGCCAGAGCTAAACCCCAGGGCAGTCTCTTGGAGACTTGTGACCTTGGAGCCACTGGCTCTGTCCTCCATATAGCTGACCACCAGCGGGGGCAGGAGACACCTGAGAGACTGCCGTGTACCAGAGGCCAAGGAGAGGCCAAGGCTGTCACCCCGCTAATACCAACTGGAGGCTGCTGTCTGGTCCAGACAGTACCTGGCCCTCAATTCCCTGATATAGAAAGGGCTCCCTGCAGTGCAGGTTGGTTTGTACCCTAAGGATATCACATCTTCTTTCCTTCCCTGCAGCCATAGCCAGTGTGTACACTCCACTGCCCCATGCCAGCCACGTTGCCCAAGGGCTTCACCGTGACCCACACGCTGCTGGTTTCCAGGCCACTTCATGTGACACAGACTCACAGCTAAACTGGGTTACAATAATTAACACAATCCCTGCCTCTCCTGTCCCAAAGCTTACGTAAGTCACGGCCCCATTTCCCTCCTTCGGCCCCGTCTCCAGCTTTATCCCTTCAAACACCTCCAGTTAGACTGGTGCTCACACTCCCTCTGTGAAGCTGGCCTGGACTTTGCAGAACAGCGGCTGCATCTACTACCCACTCAGCACTCAGCCCTGCCCACAGCCCTCTGGACACTAAAAATTTTCTGTCCCCCCACTATACTGAGTTAGCTAGTATCCCCCAAAACTTCATATCCACCCAGAACCTCCAATGGGGTCTTACTTAGAAACAGAACCTTTGCATAGGCATTGGTTAAGGGTCTGAGAAGAGCTTAGCCTGGGTTAGAGGGAAGAGGCTTGGGACAGGTAAGGCTAAAGATGCCCAAGGCTGTGGAGCCATCAGGAGCAGGAGGGCCCAAGAGGGTCCCTGTGCCCCCATCCCAGCCTCTACATACCTGGATTCCCAAGTCCAGTCTTCAAGACTAAAAGAGAGTAGATTTCTGTATTTTTTTTTTTAACACAGATCTACCTGTAGGACTTTTTAGGACAGCCCAAGGCTATCACCCCTCCACACTACCCAGGGTGTTCTGGATGCCCCCTCCTGCATACCATAAACACGGTGCAAATACCACTGTCCTCCCAGCTGGCAGGCACTCCACACCCCAAGCCCTAGAGCAGCCAGCACGATTGGGGAAGAGAATCAAAAAAGAGATGCCCAGCTAAGTCACCGGACACACAGCAGTTAGAACCCTGACACGAGGTGGCCTCCACAGAGCCTGACTACAGTGGGGCGTTGTACTCTGTTCAGAGCTCATGGTCAGATTTCCCTACTTCATACACAGAGAAACTGAGGCCCAGGATCACGCTCTGAGTGTGATGGGGGAGGACCCTGGGTATAAAAGCCTAGTACTGTAGCCAGCAGCCACTTGAATAACAGTAACCACAGCTGGTGCTGACAGGATCCCCAATAAGGCCCCCATCGACCCCTGGCCTCTGCAAGAGCCCTGCCTGCCCCACGCAACTGGTAGAGAGAGAGCATGCCTGCCCCCAGCCCCAGTCCCATGCCTTGGGAAAGCTGGGGGCATCCCCAGGCAGGGCCTTACTTCCCAGACCTCCTCACTGCACTGGGAGGTTCAGGGGACAGTAAGATATTTGGTGACACCCGGTGGGCATTATTTTTACTACACCGGAGGGGAACATCTTTTGGGGACCGACCACTGGACCTTCACAGCCACCTGGTAGACACTATTTCTGAGAACTCAAGACCAGGTCTTCCCACTGCGCAGGGTCAGGCGCACTGTTGCCCCGTACTTGCTCTGAGGGACTTTGTTACACTGGCATACAGCATTTGAAAGGAATGTTCTAGAAATCAGACTGCACCACCCGTCAGCATGGGCTAGGAGGGCAGACATAGAGGGACACACCCTCTTTGCAATGGTAGAGCCACCCTCAGACCCCCAAAGACCAAGACACCAAGACACATCCATGCCACAGCACACCCTTCCCCAAGCACTGCTCCTGCATCCCTGGAAGCAGCCAAGCCCAGGGGTCAGTCAGCTAGTGGGACAATGCCAGCATCCAGGCCCGAGTCGCAGGGGCTCAGTGCCCAGGTCCAGGCCCAGTCTTAAGTCACCACAGGTGCTACCTCTTACCACAGCCTACCAGGAAGTTTCCAGGTCCCCACCACTGAAGCAAAGGAAGGTGAAGGATGTGGGTGACACTCGGTGGACCTGAAGCTCAGAGTCGGGCCCAGCGTGGGGAGGCCCCCAGACCACCAGGCCGCAGGTTCTATGTCCTGGCTGCAGATGAGGGTAGAGGCCAGTTGTATGCAGGGTAAGGAGAAAGGAGGAGAAAGATTCAGCCCAAGGACAAGGGCTAGGATGTCACCTTTGGAGTCCTGAGCCCCAAGGGAGCCAGCGGGGCCCCATCCTGTGAGGATTCCCAAGCTGCAGGCAATTTGCATAATATTCTTTGCAAGTTAATATCAGACTCTGATAATGATCTCGCACAGCAGAGCGGCTGAGGCGCTGTTACAACACTAAGTAATCATATTTTAAATTATGTTTCCCTTTATAGAAAGGTGTTGCAAAAACAGACATGAAATCTGTCTGTTGCAGCCCACTGCCAACCACCTGACCAGCTCAGGCATGCTTGGAGAGGCTGTGGGCCACGGACCACATCAGCACACATGCACATATACATAATATACATACACATACCTGTGTATATACCTGACCTCCCCTCACAGAAGCCACACATTCCTGCCAGGATCAGAAGCCTTACAGTGTGCCTGAACTGTCAACCTCCTTGGGAAGGAGACCTGGGGTTCCCCTTTGCCACAACCCCAAGCTCTAGCTTAAAACACTAGTGTTCCCTAACATCTGACTTCATCCAGGGTACATTAGGTTGAGCACCCCTAGAACCTCCATGTGTCAGAGGCAGAGGGGAGTGGGGGAGATGAAGGAACTAGGGGCTCCTGTTCCCTCCCAGAACCCTGGTTTTCCCCAGTGGGTGACAAACAATCCCCGCCCCTGTCCTGACCCTAACCCTCAGGCTAAGCCCTCTTTCCTCTGAGCTCTGCCTCCAGCACAGCCACACCCCAAGAACACATGTTTTTTTTCTTTTATCTATTTTTGTATATGAGTGTTTTGCCTGCATGTATGTAAGTGCACCACATGCATGCAATGCCCACAGAGGCCAGAAGAGGGCGTTCGATTCCCCTGGAACTGGAGTCATGGATGGTTGTTAGCCACCATGTGGTTGCTGGGGATTGAACCCGGGTCCCCTGCAAGAGCAGCCAGTGCTCTTAATCTCTGAGCCAGCTCTCCAGGTACTGCCAGAGATGGGGGCCCTGAACTTGCCCCCCACAAGGAAGCCAAGCTCCCCATTTTCTACTTTCCGCTCTTCATTTAGGAGCCAGGGCTAGCTACTCAACCTCTATTTTCTTAAAAGCTTTTTTTCCCCTTCCTTTTTTATTAAAAAAAAAATCCAATTACAGCACAAATCTCTCAGCAGGGGTCAGTGTGGGACAGGAATAGCCGGAGTTAATGGACATGACACAGGCAAGATAAACGCCTGAAGGGTTTCAAAAGTTGTATGATGCAGATTTCATTAACATTTTAATTGTAATGTATCTTTTCAATCTTCTCTCACCCTAATGGCTTTATTTCCAAAAAAAGGAGGAAAAAGTGCTGACGACAACAAGAAGTATCAATATACAAAGTTTAACAAAGGCGCTCAGCCCCGCAATGGAGGCCAGATTCAACGAGCAAAGCTGTGTTAACACTGTGATTGTTAAGAGCAGAGGCAGGGTACAGCAAAGAGCTGCTTCTTCCCATCCTGGCAGAGAGGACTGGGCAGAGGAAGAGTAAAAGCCAGACACACACCCCCCAGGTGCCAGGGCCCCAGGACAGTGGGGGCCCCAGAAGTCAGCAGCAGGCCTGGCAGGTAGCTGCTCCATCCTGTACCCTCAACAGCACAGGGGATGAGGGTAAGAGATTCCAGGACAGGGCAGAGGCCAAGGTAAAGGCACATCCATCAGGGTGTGGTGGGCCACACCTTTAATCCTAGCACTCAGGGCCCAGAGGCAAGTGATCTCTGTGAGTTCCAGGCCAGTCTGTTCTACACAGTGAGTTCCAGTCCAGCTGGGGCTACATGGAGACCCTGTCTCAAAAACACCAAAAGTAAGAAAGAAAAAAGAAGGTACCTTCAGCCTGCCACCATAAAAGCCATAAAAGGGGTGACCAGCATTTTATATAGGAAAGACGGCCTCGCCAGTAGCACCATCCGGGTCAGACAACCCAGGCAGCAGACAGCTCTTGCCAATGACCATACTAATACCTTCAATTTTTAAAAATGGTGGTTTTCAAAGTATACTTGATCCTGACTACAGAGGGTTCGGAGATTTTTATTTTCAATCAACAAACATCACTTCGGGGTCCTGGTTCTACTGGACTAAATGTACTCTCCTCTAGATACTGCTGCCCTTCAGACTGCTACCCCTCCCCCTGGAATACCAGGGGGCAATGGCCACCCCAGGGCCAGACTGCTCAAAGGCGTGGCCTCCAGCTCACCCCCAGTGACTATATATGGACATGTTCAGGCCCCTCTGTTCCCACCCCCTGCCCTGCCTGCTTCCCAGACACCAATGAGGGGCAGGCCTGAAGCTGGCAGCCTGTCCATGGCTGGGTGCCCTCCTGGATGCCAGGCCTGGTGCAAGGGGGAGGGGCAAGATTCCTTCTGAGAGCCCTGGCCAGCTCTTCCCCAGGGACCTGGAAAAAACTCCAGAGAAAAAACCTCCTTCTCCCTGGGACTGAACCAGCCTCTCCTTAAAGGGCCAGCATTCTCACCAAAGGCCTCCCCGTTCCAAAGGCAGCAGGCCAGGCCAGCATGGAGACCCAGAGTAGGGCCCAGGCAGGGAGGGTGACAGACCCAAGGTCACACAGCCCAGGGAAGGGGAGAGATCTCTAGTTTCTAATCCAGCAGATCTCAGGTTTCTAATCCAGCAGCTTCCCAGAATCCAGGCCCAGCACTGCAGACTTAGGGCAGGAAGGGTCCTGGGTCAGAGTCCATTCCCTCCTCTCAGAGGACTCCCAGATGCCCCTGTTGGGGCAAGAGACAGCACTAGCCTGGCATCGGACTTGGAGTCCACACCCCAAATGGACCCAAAGCTCCCAGATGCAGAATCTTCTAATGTTCACGGGCCTGTTGGCCATCAAGAACCCTGCACACAGCTCTCGGGTCCTAAACCCCAGCTTCCAACATGAAACGTAAGCCTGGCCACAGCTCAGAGGCAGCCCCGACTCTCAGCAAGTAAGGACTGCAGGTGACACCAGCAGGAGGAGGCCTGGGGAGAGAGTGAGAAATTGCTAAAAAAGAAAGAGGTTGCCAGGATCCTTGTATTAGAGAACAGGCCAGAACAGCCACCTCCAACCACATCACAAGTTGTCTCCCCCCCGCCCAGTTGGAGGGGTAGGGGCATAGGCTGAGAGGGAAAAGAAAGCCACAGGGAGACAAAGGCAGTGTCAGGGAGGTGTGGGCAGGGGCCACCCACATCTCAAAAACAGGGTAGAGAGACCCATGCTAGCCAAGCTCCCCGCCCCACCTGGTAGGATCCCAGGGCCAGGCCGCTCACACTGCATCAGAGATTAAGTGTGGGGTACAGGAAGCCCAGGAATAGCCCAGAGTCTCCAGGCAGAAGTTTGGGGGACAGGGGAGAAGCCTCAGCAAACCAGCCCTAAACAGGTTCTGGTACCCCACCAGCCTGGTCATACCAGACCAAGCAGATTTTACATACTCCACTCACCCATGGGGGAAGCTGCAGGCAGCCCACACTTCTCAGGGTCCAAGGGGCTGGTGGCACCTGTCTCTTGCGTTGGGAGATCCCCCTGAGCACCACCACAGGGCTCTGCTCCCTTCCCTAAATGACCAGGCCTGGAGGAGGGTGTGGAGACACACACCTGTAATCCCAGCACTTAAGAGGTAGAAGCTGAAGGATCAGGAGTTCAAGGTCATCTTTAACTACTCATCTCATAGTTCAAGGCCAGTGTGAGCTACACAGGACTCTATCTCAAAAAACTTAAAAACAGGCTATGCAGATTTCCTCTGTTCAGGATGCCCCCTGGTGATACAGCCATGGGAGATAGCATCCCAACCAGCCAACACTCCTCCAAACTGGAAGGCAGCCCGTGTCACCCTGAGAACTCAGGCCCAGTAGGAGGTGAGCCTGGACCAGACACACACAATAGCTACCAAGGCAAGGGTGGCTACCAGCAGGGAGGGCGGCACACCATGGGGGTGGGGGTGGGGGGAACCAAGGTCACATTCCCTAATGTGCTTCTTACCCCAGGGGTCTGTGGCAGGGTAAGGTAAGGGGCTGAGGTCTGCCTGTGGTCCATGGTCACAGGACCCCACAAACAGCACACTGCCTCCCAGTAGTTTGGGAAGCCTGATGGGCCATCCCACCCCTACACCCAAACTGACTTCAACCCATCCAAACTCTCCACAGAGAAAATTCCCAGGAAGTCACCAGGCTGAAGGAGCAGAGGCCAGGCAACAGGGGATGGGATGACTTCCTCGGCTGTGACACGCAGGGAGCGGGTCTGGAGCAGGCTGTGGAGGAGGCAGGGACAGCTAGGGCTGGCAGCCCCAGTGCCCTGTGCATTCCAGGATCATGGAGATCAGAGGCCGACCTCAGAGGCCGGAACTTACATCCTGGTAAGACCACCAGGTTTGCTCGTGAGTACTGGACCCTTGTGCCAAGGTCAGAGAAGGCACTAGAGATTACACTGCCCACCACATAAACCAGACAGGAAGGACCCCCCACCCCCACCCCCCAGGCAAGGAGGGCCTCTGTGCTGCATCTCTATCCTAATAGGACAATGCAGGCTCAGGCACTAGTCTGAAAACAGAGGTTTAGTGAGTTTGTCTAAGTCACTCATGAGACCCTCTCCCAGGAAGAGGCACTCTGGGCACCCCACACTCGATGCCAGCAGTCCCTAACACAGACTGAGGGTGGCTGGCGAGCAGCTCAGAAGCAGCCTGGCATGGGACTCCTGCAGCATCAGTGTTTTTCTCTGAAAGCATTTCCCAGCGCTGTAAATGGCTGCGAGTTGCTGGAATCAGCCAGGTTCAGACACCAGTGTGCACAGGCCTGGCCCAGCCCATGCCCAGTACCATCTTGCCCTATCTGAGGAAAGATCCCTGACCACTGAGGGGTGCCAGGTGATATCTCGTTCTAGTGATGCGAATTCCAACCAGCGAGCCCAGGCCAGTTGCCTTTGATCTTGCCTTTTTCCTTCACTTTGGCTGCAGCCAAGGTGTCACCCAGCAGAGGGGAAGTGCCACAGGGCCTCCTTGAAGGAACAGAGTGAAAGGACCCTGGTGGACCCAAGCGGGAGGCTCCATAGTCCTGGAGAAGACTGTTGGCGGGTGGGACAGGAGTGCTGGCTGAACAGGCCTTGTCGGCTCCACATCTGTGAAAAGTCAAGTCACAGCCAACCCTCCCTGGACATAGTGAGGCTTAAAGACCACACAGAGTACAAAGCCCCATGGGATATCCTGCCCTCAGCCTTTGGCCAAAATGGAAAACAGAAAGGAATAGCAGTTCTAGAGGCTGGAGGAGGAACAGGGGAGGGACGGGGAAAGGGGAAGCAGTGGCAGAAGGGCAGGGTCACAGGGCTACACCGGGGAGGGAGGGCCATCTATGAATGTGCACGTGAGTTGCTGGGAAGGGTCGGCTTCATAAGACTAAGAACCCAACAAGGAACCACAAAATATCTCCATCTGGAAGCTCCAGGTAGGGAGAGGAGGGGGAGACAGGGTGTCAGCTACAGGGGCCAGAACCAAGGAGTCCCCAGAACCTCAGGTTCAAGCGGCATCTGTAGAAGGGTATCAGCAGTGTGGCATCTGTAGAAGGGTATCAGCAGTGTGGGATGGATCTGTCCACAGAGCCCCGAGAAGGGCTGAGCGACCCCCACCGACCCCATCCCACCGGCACAGGAGAAGCAGCCTCGGGTGCACAGCCACCGGATGGGGCAGTCTCCAACACACACACCTCCGAGTTTCTTGCAAGAAGGGGCTTGGGTTTCCAGACTTTAACTTTGCCCAGCTAGGAGCCCCCTCCCACCGCAGCGAACCCAAGGTTGGAGCCGCCACCGGGGGAGACCAGGACGCAAGGGTGACCCCCCAACCCACGAAGGGGCCCACCTGGCCCGGGAGAGAGGGTGCGGGCCGGGAGGATGCGCAGACGCTCTGCTCCGACCTGGCTGGCCCGGAGGGGTGTGTCCCCTACGTCCTGGCCGGGGTCCAGTGTCACCGGGGCGTCCCCTCCACGGAGGGCTGGGCGGTCCCTCCGGTCCGCTGCGGGCCCGGGGGGTGGGGGTGGGGGGTGTCTCCTGTGGCCAGAGGACCTCGGCGGGAAGGGCAGGCGCCAGCGCGCCCGGAGCTGGGGTCCCCCACGACTCGCCGCCCGGACCCCCCGGCTTCGGCCCGGCCCTCTTGGGGCGTTGGGCCAGGATCCCCCGGCTTGGCGCTGCGGC
>NW_008345746.1:801598-821047 GCF_000622305.1 Nannospalax galili
GACTTTCTCCGACCTCGCCCAGCACCGGCGGCCGCACCGCGGCGGGGGCGGGGCGCGGGGGAGGTGCCGGCGGGCCGTTTAAAGGGACAGCGCGCGGACCGCGCGCGCGCTGTCGCCTCCAGGTGGGCGCCCCGGGTGGGGGGCGCAGAGTGGTTCTGGAGGGTGGGAGTGGGAATCCCGGGCTGGAGGGTCGGGGCGCGGGCCTTCTGGAGTGCCTAGCGTCCTAGCCCGCACCGGGCCCCGGGACGGGGGAAGGACCCGGAGCGACGGCCCTCCCCCATCCCCTTCCCGGCTCCGGAGCGTTTGCACCCACCGACCTCGGATGGGGAAGACGCGTGACCCAGCAGCCTTAAGGGAACACCTCCGACACTGGCGCCTCCAGCCCACCTACCCACAGCTGTGGGAAGGAGGCTCATGCTGTGTTCAGGCCGGGTGTGATCCAGACGCGGAACAGTCTCTCCAGCCACCGTCCACAGGGTTCCCCGTTTGCCCAAGGCCATGCATCTAGTTTCAACTCAAGTGCACAGAAATAAAACCGACCACACACCTCAAAGTACCCAGAAAGTCCCTTTGATTGCCCCTCCCAACTTGAGTCCCGCTGTGGGCACAGGCAGTAGTGGTCTTCAGGGACCGTAGCCATACTTAACCCCATGCCACACAAGGATCCTTGCGGGAACATAGGGGTGGCAGCAGGACAGAGGTCATGAGCAAGGTCACTAGGAGGAAGGGAGGAGAAGAAAGGTTGCACCCCCTACACACAAGACCTTGGCTGCTGGCCAAGGTCATTGCTAGAAGCTAGCTTGGCTGAGCATCCTGGACCCTGGCCTCAAGCTTCAGAACCCAACCTTGGCCTGAACTTGGCTTCAGCTGTGTTTTAGAAAGCGCCCCCAAGACACACCAGCTCTGCTTCTAGAAAGCACCCCCCATAAACACTAGTTCATTCCCCTGTCTGCCTACTGGGAGAACAGATATATAGGACCCCCAGGAGCTCTGGGCTCTTTCCAGACTGGCACTTAGACCTAAATTCAGCCCCACAGGGCAGTCTAGCATGTTCAAGGAAGGGGGTGGGGCGGGGTGGGAATCGTCTGCATGCTGGAGACACTCATTTACACATGGCTGAGCTCACGGTAAGTAGGTATGTGGCCCTGGCCCATGAGCACAGGCAGTTGTGCATTACTGGTTCCTGCTCACCAGGTGGGTGAGGGGGGCTCTGAGTAGGCAGGCGATGGCAGCCACAGAGAATTTTCTGCAGGCTCCTGACTTTAAATCTCAGCTCCCTGCCCCTGGGAAGCTGCTGCTTTCAGCCCTAAGAGCCAGACACCAGAAGCAGCTCACTAGGTCCTGAAGTCCTCTAGTGGCCAAGACTGGGTCACTGTGTACAGAAGGGACCCACAAAGGTGGAGATAGTGCCAGGGGCCCCTTCCACATTCCCTGGGGGAGCCACTCAGCACCTTGAACATGGGGCACATTTCTTTCATCTGTTTATTTTTTAAATGCAAGGGGTTTGGGGTGGGGAGAGGATATTTTTTAATTTTATTTATTTTTATTTTATGTGTATAAGTGTTATGCCTGCATGTATGTAAGTGCGCCTGTGTCATGCAATGCCAGCAGAGTCCAGAAGAGGTCGTCGGATCCCCTGGAACTGGAGTTTTTACAGAGGGTTGTTAGCTGCAATGTAGGTGCTAGGATTCAAACCCGGGTCCTCTGCAAGGGCAGCCAGTGCACTTAACCACCAAGCCATATCTACAGACCCCCTCCCTGTAGCCCCATCTGGCTTGGAACTCACTATGTAGACCAGGCTGGCCTCAATCTCATAGAGATCCACCTGCCTCTGTGCTGGGATTAAAGCCATGCACCACGATACCCAGCTTTAAATGCAACTTTTAAATTTTTTTTTATTTTTGCAAAACCAGGAATGGAACCCATGGCCTCCCCTGTACTAGGTAGTAATGCTGCCCCTGAGTCACACTCACTGCCCAGCCTCCACCCCCCCAAATCTAATAAGATGCTAGGGAAACACCGGAGAGATGGCTCAGTGGATAAAGCATTTGCTATGAAAACCTGAGGCCTAAGGTTCAGATCCCCAGCACCTGCATAAAAGCGTAGGGGTGGGGCTGGAGAGATGGCTCAGCAGTTAAGAGCACTGGCTGCTCTTGCGGAGGACCCAGGTTCAGTTCCCACCACCCACCTGGCAGCTAACAGCCATTCATAACTCCAGTTCCAGGGAATATGACGCCCTCTTCTGGCCTCCATGGGCATTACATGCGTGAGTGCACTGATAAACATGCAGGCAAAACACTCATAGACATAAAATAAAAATGAATCAATCAAAAACATTTTTTAAGCTAAGCAGGAGTGGCTGGTGAGGTCTGGGTTCAGCGAGAGACCCTGCTCAGTAAATAAAGTGGAGTGGAATCAGTGAAGACATCTGACACCCTCTGTCCTCCACACACATGCTCATACACACACTCACACCACACACACATAAACATGCAAAAAGGAAGACAAAAGGTACCATCTATTTCCCGAGTGTGAGTGCTTTTCACATTTGCACACCTGAACATCTGCCTGTCTTCTTGCACATTTTAAGTGTAAGCATGGAATATTTAGTAAATCCTGGCCTGGCCTGCGACCCATGAGCACATTGCCTAATTCAAACTTTAATCTATGAGGTTAGCTCTCAATTCCTGTCTTACACATGGGAAAGTTCACTTTAGAAAGAAGATGCAGCCCAGCCAGGGCTCCCTCACTCAATGTTCTGCAGCAGGGACTCTGCACAGTGGGTCCTTAGGAGAATATGGGCTCCAGATTGCATTCCCTGCACTTGGTCACTGGGAGCCAAGACGGACATGAGGCACTGGAGAGCAGCTCGATGGCACAGTGCCAGCCTGTCCTGCATGAGGCTCTGGGTTTCATCTGGGCTGCAGTCAACAACCACTGGGAAGGGCAGACCCACCTCTCGCTGGTGTACAGGCCTAGAGGCCACACCGCTACTTGGAGGGTGTCACTGGGACCCCAGTGCCTCTAAGATGGGTTCCAGCGGAAGATCTAGTCCTCAGTGTCCATGGCTGGAGCACGCAGGGTTTTTCTCCTTTTATCTGGAGAACATCAGGCTGGGGGGTGTGGATTATAAGAAATGTCTACAAACAAACCTCTGAGCCATGGAGGTGGGGCTCAAAGCAGCTGTACACTCAAACTCTGACCACACATAGCTCTTGTTTTCCAGGGATTCCCATAGCTCAGGAGTGCCTGTCCTGAGGACTGGGATCCCCAGGAGCCTGTGGATAGGCTTCAGGGGTATATGCAGGGTGAGGTGTGGGTCTGCATGCCCTGGTGCCCAGGCCTGGAGAGAGGCCTGCTTCCTTCCATTCAGGCTTATGTTGAGGCAGTTTTCTCCACCCATGATGTGCCTAGCTGGAGACCCACATTCTCCCCAGAGCTGTTCTTCCCACCTCCTTCTGCACTCCAGCAAGTGGAAGCTCCATCCGCTGGACTTCCTGTCACCTGCCTCACACCCCAGATGCAGTCTGCCCACCCCATGCTCTGCCTCACAGACTTGATCATGAGTCTAATCATCTCATACCCTTCCACCTCTGCCCTTGGGGGTCCCTCGTCTGGGAGTCCCCTCCAGACGAAGTCAGGCCTGCTTCTCGACTCCCCACCGTGCATCACACCACACAAGGGCCCTGTTGTCAAGACCAAACACCTGACAGGAACATCTTAGGGGAGGAAGGATTTATTTTGGTTCACAGCTCAGGGGTTACAGTCCTTCATGACAGGAAAGGTGTGGGGGCTGGAGACCCTTTGCTCATGTCTCCATGAATCAGGCAGCAGAGTGGGGAGTGCTGACCCTCAGCTGGCTCTCTTCTTTTCCCTTTATTCAGTGTAGTCTCCCAAGAGATGGGACCACCCACATTCAGGGTGGGCTTCCCTCCCAGCTTAGTTAACCCTCTCTCTCTCTCTCTGGAAATGCCCTCACAGACACACCCAGAGACCTGCCTCTTAGGGGTTCTAAATCCAGTCAAATCAGCAAGGAAGATTGGCTGTCACAGGACCTGTGTCATCTCTCCTTCAGAACATAAGCCTGGTGCATGAGTGGCCAGGACCCACCTCACAGCACATGCCTACCCCATGCCTATCCAACTCCAGCTCCCATCACCCCCACCCCAAGCTCTAGTCACATTGGCTTTTGGTTTGGGGTGGGATTTTTGATTTTTTAAACATTTTATTGAGTTTTTGTGCATTTCATATACTACATCTTAATCATATTTAGACACCCTCCCACATCCGCACTCCCCATAGCCCCCCACCAGATTTCATGCATCCTATCATATATGTGAAGTCCTTTCCAGTCAAGCATTTGTACCCAGATGTCCTTCAGTGCAAGTTCATCCACTGGAGTCTAGTCAGCCTATCCAGAGTCTCTCCCTTAAAGAAGATCTGCTCTCCCTCACCCAGCAGTAACCTGTTGCCAAGAGTTCCTAGGCTAGGGTTGGGGCCTGCTGCCCATTTCTCTTGTTCCATGCTGGGTTTTTGTCTGACTGAGTGGACATAGGTCTTGTGCACGCCGTCACCATTGTTGCAAGTTCATATGCGCAAGTTCCCAGTGGCCTGAAAATTTGTGCCCTTATGTTCATGCACCAACCGTGGCTCTTTCCGACCCTCTTCCACAGTGGTCACTGCGCTGTGGATGGGTGGGGTTTAATATAGGAGCTCCATCCGGGGACACACACTCTGCAGTCTCTCACTCTCTAAAACTTGGCGGTTGTGACCCGTGTGTCTCACACTCCGCTGTATTTGGAAGCTTTGCTGGTGAGAGTCGAGACATGCGTCAGTGTTCTCTCTACCCCGTTCCACTGTGTTCCATGAGCTGCACTTAGGACTGAGCACCTCAGACATGTATGCTCTGTGTGTGACCAGTCGTGGAACGCTGTAACCGCCTCCATCTGTTGCAAAAAGATGCTGCTTTGATGACTGGTGTACAGTTGTGGTTTTCGTTTTTTGAGACAGGGTCTCCCTGTATCCTCAGCTGGCCTGGAACTCTCTATGGAGACCAGGCTGGCCTCCATCTCATAGAGATCCACCTGCCTCTGCCTCCTGAGTGCTGGGACTAAAGGCGTGCACCACCACGCCCGGCTTCAGCAGCACTGTTTTTTGTACCAAGTGTTCTGTACCAGGGCTGACAGTACCTTTCTGCCTCAGTACTTTCGCTCCTGCTGTCACAGGAGTTTTTAGGGTAACGACCTGGCTTCCAACAGCCTCAAGAAGCTAGGCTTACCCACCCATTCTCCAGTATGACAAAGAGACCAGTAACTGGCCTTAGTCAAGAATACACCCATAATCCTGTCGGCTGTGGTGCCGCATGCCTTTAATCCCAGCACTCGGGAGGCAGAGGCAGGTGGATCTCTGTTAGTTCGAGGCCAGCCTGGTCTACATAGTGAGTTCCAGGACAGCTGGGGCTACAGGGAGACCCTGTCTCAAAAAGACCAAAAGTAATTTTTTTAAAAAATTCATTATTTTTATTTTATGTGTATGACTATTTTGCCTATGTGAATGTAAGGGCACCCATGTCCTGCAATGCCTGAGGAGGTCAGAAGAGGGCATCGGATTCCCCTGGAACTGGAGTTACAGCAAATTGTTAGCCTCCATGCTATGTGGGTACTGGGAATAGAACCTGGGTCCTCTGCAAGAGCAGCCAGTGCTCTTAACTGCTGAGCCATCTCTCCAGCCCCCAAAGTGGGGCTTTGTATGTGCCAAGCAAGCACTTTACCAACTGAGCTACATTCTTAACTCCAAAAGTGACTTCTAAGTGCCTGTCTCGCCACTGTGCTCCCTGTTGGCACCTTCCTCCCGGCATCTTCCAGATTACGGCCCTTCTTACGAGGTCTCTGTCCAAAGGCCCCTGGTTCATGAGCTCTTTCCCAGCCCTCTGCGTGAAAGAGCCACATGGGCCAGCTGCTCACCCTCCAGGTGCATCTCTGGTCCAAAGGCATGCCTGGCCCCAGCACTCCATCTGCAGCCCAAGAGCCTGAGGCTATCCATCTCCCTGTTCTGGAAGGCTGCAGAGGTAGAGCTGGCAGCTGTGCTGGCTGGTGAGCAGAACCCCTCCCCACTGCCTGACTTCTGGCACCTCTACCCTGCCCTCAGGGTGCCCAGGGTGCCTCATCAACAAGGTCAGGCCCTTCTGTAAGCCCCTGCCTAGGCTATTGGGCTAAGAAGGCTATGATCTACCCAGAAGGCTATACTCTACCCAGTAGGCCCAGCAAAGTTCCCTCAACCTGGCCTGGCTTGTAGCTCCCAGGAACCCAAGGCAGGAAAAGCTGCTCTTTGTAAGAATGGTCCAGAACAGAAGTCAGTAGGTTCACTCCATCACCCAGCCAGGGATCCAAGCCGTCCTCTTGTTACAGCCCAGTTCTGCTGGTTACCTTTGAACATTAGTTCACTCTGCCTTTGCTCTGGGCCCAGAGTCAGAATGTCCAGCCTACCTTGCCTGTCTAGTCTATGGTATATGGACTCCAGCCACCCTCAGGCTAAAGGAAGGTCCTCTAATGTATATGGTTGGAGCTCCCTCTTGCAGAGCCTTCCACAGAGGCTCTGCCTCCTTCTGCCCACCCCCTGCCCCATGTCTGGTCTCATAGCAGAGTTATCTAATGAATGGGTATGAACCCTGGTTGGGACCACAGGCCACTCCTCTGGTTCTTCCACAGGGTCCTCTCCTCACCTGGGGTCAGCCTGGGGCACAGGGCACCTCCATGGGTTGAGATACTGGGGCATCCAAAATCTCAACAAATCTCTTTGGGTGTCATCTCTGTGATCAATAGTGAGTTCAGCAAGCCAGCCTGGGCTCTGCTGTCAGGTGCCTGTCACCCCTGGGAGGACTGTGTCCACAGTAGGCATTCATGGCTGTGAAGTAGGAGATGGGTTGGCTCAGAAGACAGGAGCTGCTGACAGGCCCTGCAGTTCCAGCCCCAGCATCTCTGGTTCCTATCGGGAGGTAGATCTGCTGAACCAGTGTAGGAAGGGCTTTAGGTGTCTGTGTTTCTGATGGAAGAGTCTGACTGTCTGGCAGACACACGTGCTGGGGATGTGGTGACAGTCTGATTGGCTGAGGGGTGTGTGTGGCCCTGCTCTGTCCTTCCTGTGTCTGCTAATACCTATCTGTTCTCCACCCCTCCCTAGCCTGCCACCTCTTAACCAGTGTCTTCAGCGGCCACACGCCTCTGCACCTGCCTCCCGCCAAGGTGGAGCATTTTGTCTCTTCACTCTGGCACTTGAATTCCAGTTATCCCTCCAGGGGTGACAGGTTCTTGGGGAAGGTGTCTTTGTACCCTAGCCTGCTCCCCAGCTGCCCCTCTCTTGGGACCCTAGGATCAGGAGCTGCCACTTATTGAAAGAACACAGCGCCTACGTCTACTCAAGTCCTTTGACCATGTAACTTCAATTCAGAGCCCCCCCGCCCCCAAAGACAGTGAGACCTCCACAGGCCAGAGCCTTCCTTGCTGTCAGGGTAAGATGGTGGGCAGCCCAGCAGGAAGGAGCCATAGGACACCAGGGCTTCTCTGGAGGGCTTCTCTTAGCCTTCTCTCCTAGGAGGGAAGATGGACCCATGAGTAGAGTATATTAAGGAGCTGGGGATGTAGCTCAGTGGGTAAGAGTGCTAGCCTAGCATGCAAAAACCCCTGGGTTCCATCCTCCAGTACTGCATAAACTGGGCATGGTGGCATATGCCTGTAATTCCGCCATTTGGAATGAGAAGGCAGTAGAATCAGTTCAAGGTCATCCTCAGCTTTCTAGTGAGTTCAAGGCCACCCTGGCCTGCAGGAGACTTGTGAAGCCATGCTTCTTGCTTAGTGAGACATCATATCATGCCCACCACGGCAGCTGGGTTGGAAAGAAAAAGAAAACCACTGACCAAGTAGTCAGTGCTGGTGTGGATGTGGAGAACCTAGAATCCTTGTGAATGGCTGGGGGAATGTGACAGGGCAAAGGCCGTGAGAGATTGTGTGGCAGATGTCCCAATATACACAGAGTATGACCATACAGCCCAGCAACCCCACCTCTGGGTAGACACCCCAAAGAGATAAGAGCAGAGGACTGGGATGTAGGTAAGTGGTAGAGCGCTTGGGTCACATGCAGAAGGCCCCCAGAGTCTGTCCCTAGCACAATGAAAATAAATAATAAACTAAAATAATTAAAAATAAACAAAACAAAAAGCAGATGTCAAATTTAGCACTTGAACACTGTGTTCACATTGGCATATCACAATAGCCAGCAGTTCCAGTGGCAGTGAGCCATGAGGGACAGTGGGTCAACCCCAAGGGGCTCCATGCACAGAACAGAGCAAGCACTCAGCCTCAACGGGGAGGAAGCCTGCCACCTGCCACCACAGGGATGGACTTTCAGGACAGCGTGCTGAGAAATCCAAGCCTCACATAAGGTCATATCCTGTGGGACTCCACGCCTGTGAGGTCCCAAGAGTCTTTAGAGCCATAGAATCGGAAGGTAGAAGGTGGTGTCAGGGGCTGGGGCTGGGGAGAGCCAGTGTTTAAATGGGGATAGTTTCCATTAGGATGGGCTGCGGTGACGGACACATAGCAGTGTGACCGTGCTTAACGTGCTGGCTGCGCACTCAGAAACCGTTCAGATGGTGCAGGCTGCTGGATTTCACCACCATTCAAAAAGTGCTGTGCAGGCATCAAGTGGAGGGGCAGGGGTGGAATGCGTCAGGCCAGGCTGCCTAGCGGGACATGCGGGCAGAGCACCCACAGCTACCTTGTGGCCTGCCCCAGCCATCCCTTCCTGGGCTGTGAACAGGGATGCTAGAGAGGCCTGCTCATGGCCACCGTCCCCTTGTCCTCAGGGGAGGTTTTTTTGTTTTTTTTTTTTTTTCCCCTCTTGATACCAGGCTGAAGGATAAATGTCTGATCTCCAAAGCCACATGCTCCCAGAGACCTGCGGCAGTGCGCACTCCCACTTGCCCTGCTGATTCACCTTTCAGGCCAGGATATAGCGTCCCTGCCTTCTGCTTCATTAGCATTGGTCTGTGAATTTTCCTCAAACCAGAGATCTTAGAGTCTCCGAGAAGACAATGCCAGTTCACCCCAACCCTGAAGAGAGGGTCTTGTTTCAACTCACCAACCTGGCAGGTGCTTGGTGGAGCAGGGAAGGGGCACAATCAAGCCGCTGCCATGAGGAGCAGTGGGTCACAGTCTTGCTTATAGAACTGGAGCTTCCTTTCCAGTGAGCTCCTGAGAGCAGAGTCAGGTCCATTCCGGCCTCAACTGCTTCTCCCCCATCTCTGCTTCCTGCTGTGAAGCAGGTGGTGCTTAGCAGCTGGAGACAGAACTGCTTCTGTTCCCAAGAAGCCCTCCCATTGGCAGCCTCTGCGCCCCTGTGGCCACCACTGGCCCCAAGTGGAGTGCAGGAGCCTGAACCACAGCACCAACCAGCCAAGGGAGTGGTACTCAGTTCCCTTCTGTACCGGTCCACAAGTGTACAAAGGGAGCTGTGATGAGGGTTGGGAAGACTCAGCATGGTCTCAGCCAGGCTGGCACTGGGGCTGGACACTTGCCGGGATGCTGGGGTCTGGCTCCTTCCCTACAACATACGTGATTGGCCCCACGCAGGCCTGCCATGCAAATGCCCACTGAATCCCTGTAGAACAGATAACGGGATCCACACAGAGTGCACCAAGCCCACAGGCCTGCTCCTGTCCCTTCAGGAAAGCACCAGAAGCCCCACCCTCACCCCTATTAACCAGGGCTTCTGTAGACCACGCTGATAAAGTGGAATTGCTGGCTTCGACCACAGCCAAGCTCAGGTCCCGGAAGGATGTGACCAGGAGACACAGGTGGACTCCCATAGTCCTCAGGAGGTGGCTGGCTTTTCAGGGCCAGGGACATGTGCGGGCTCCTAGCCAAGCAAGCTTGGATTCCTCTGCAGGAGAAAACTGGGTGAGTATTTTGGTTTCTTGTCTTTGCTGCAGAGCCCGTGACTCCCTCTGCTCGGGAATTAGGGCAGGACGGTTTTGGTTTCTGAATGCCTCCCCTCTGTTTAAATTGGATGCTCTAATCTCCTTCCTCCTTTGTCCTAAATTTCCCTCCACCACTTAGTGCAGCTGTGAAGCAGCTGCTGCCTCCTGCTCTGCGGAAGACTGAGGGTCGAGCTGGCTGCAGCAACTCACGCCCATACCCCAGGAGGGACAACAGAGCCTTGGACAACTCCTCAGGGGATAGCCATGCCCTCTGCTTGTCATGGTGGATGAGAGAGAGCTGGGCCTATTCTGTGCAGAGCGAAGCTGGACCTAACACAGTCATTTAGAAAATGAGCGCTAAAGGCCTGCTGTGTGCCAGGCCCGAGGACAGGAGGGACAATGGTCCATTCATTGGCTTGCTCATTCATTCATTCATTCATTCATTCATTCAAGTGGCCACTGAGTTCAAGGTTGGTGCTCTGAGACCAGGGTTACCCCTCAGGACACTGACCCACAGAGCACATCCCCATGGACAAGACTCTGGAGTATGTTTATACCACTGAGTTCCTCTGATCCCCCTGACCTGGCATGGTACCCTGAGGGTTGCCAAGGGAAAGAAGTGGGGCCAGCAGGATGGCTCTGAGGTCCTGCCCAGAGCGTGGCCTGCAGGGGTCTGTGGGAGCCCTCTCCCCACTTGGGATACTCTCCACACTTTCTCTTCAGCTGGACTAGGAGGAAACACCACTTAGGGCTGCAGCCCGTGGTCTGTCCCACGTCCCCTCCTGTCATCCCACTGGTCCTGGGGCTCAAACAGTGGCCAAGTGTGGGAAGGGACAGGGAAAGCCCCTGCCTGCCATCTTACAGCAGACCTTGTCTCTGGCAGGGATGCAGGAGCAGGGCTGAGACGGCCACGTGGACTTCTTCCAGCCTGTCAGTGCTCTAGGAAACACCTAGAGGGTGTGGAGACTGGCAGACCCACAGGACGGTGGGGTTGCACCTGCACAGTCACACCCACTCATACACCTCTGCACTAACACACTTATGACAGGCACACATCTAGCTGCTGGTGGGAGGATGAGGGGTCAGCCAAAGCTGCAGCAGCAGTGGCTGGTGCTACCGGAGAAGATGGTGCTGCTCATGAGGGTACCTCGTGCATTTACGGAGCCAGAAAAACACACAGGGTTATCACAGCACAAATAATTCATGTTATCGTGATGTCATGGTGCTGTAAATAATGAATTCTCACTAAGACTGGGAAACACTGATGGATACATCAAGGGGTGGTCCCCCACCCCAGGCAGGCAGTGAAGGGCGGGGGGGGGGGAGGGGCTAAGCACAAAGCCTGCAACCTCTGAGGCTGGCGGAGACCGGAGACCAGCATGGAGCCCCTTCGTCCCCAGGAGAGTCCTGGAGCAGGAGTAAGCCTGGCCTAGGGAGTGGAGCCCACAGGTTCTAAGTAGAAACCACATTCTTCACAGAGCCAAGAGGAGAGATGCCACCCGGCTGTGCCTGCTGAACGGAACCGGAAGCCCATGTGCTCTACTGGCTATTCCTGGGCTTCCAGGGATGCACATGAGACAGTGCTGGGCCTGAAACTCCCAGCCTAAAGTTACTGGGGCTCCCTGGAGACCTGGCTTCAGCGTACTCAGCAAACCAGGCTCCACCCTGCGGGCTGGGGAGGGGGGCACTGATGCCTGTGCCTTCTTTGGGGGAGTCTGTCCTTGACTCCAGACCCCACTGAGCACAGGAAATTTACTATTCGTGGCCTGGCGTCTGAGGAGGAGCAGTCACTGCAAAACCCAAGTAGACCCTTTCAAGGTTGTTCTGGTCCCCGAGCTGAGGGGAACCACAGAGCAGCCCTGCCCCTGCCCAGTAGAAGAGACCTGCAGGAGTGGCGGGGTACACAGCCACACCCCTGAGGGGGTGCCTGCTCCCTGGTGGATCCCATCTCTTGGTGCCAGCCCGGATTTGATTATCTCTGTATGACTATTCATATGGCATCCAGTGAACTATCACTAATGTTCCGAGAAAGGGGAAGAATAACCGCCCTCATTTGATGAGAGGAGAGTGAGGTCAGCCTGCAGCCAGTGACTGACCCTGTCCGTGGACCTCCAAGTTCCACAGGGTGTCAGCCCCCCGTCCTTTGACAGGGGGTCCCTGGAGGTTCTTGCTTGCTTCACGGCCTCCTGACCAGTGCAGCTTCCTCCTTCAGGTTCTGGCCAGACTCCCCGCAACCCCTCCTCTGTAGCTCCTTCCCACAGTCCTGGCCCTTTCCTGCCCTGCCTAGGGTGCTCAGTCCACACTCGCAATCCCACTTTAATAGGATACTAAGTGTCATGTGTCAAGTCATCAAACTTGTTTACAAGGCCCATTTCCCAAATAGCCTACACAGTCCTGCACCTGGGCTGGCCAGTAGTCCCCAAAGGCCCCTCCGTTCTGCCCAGGATGCATCCCGAGTAGTGCAGCCCCAGCACACAAGCTGAGCCCTGGGGGAAGGGGAGTGCCGGTGTCATTCTCCTGCTGTACTGGAGCATCTGTGGCCTCAGGCCCCAGGTTCTGTCCTGAGCTGGCTAGTCTGCAGCTCAGAATGGGATGTAGCTCAGTTCTAACACTGCCGCCTCCCCCAACACACACGGCATCCTGGCAGGTGGCTACAGTTGGCCCCAAAGAGATGGATAAAAACTCCACCCTGGACCAGGGCTTCTGGGAGACAGGTTGTGTATGGAGTGTGTGATGAGGGGAACAGCCACTGTTTCTTTGGGATCAGATCTCCCAGGGTTGACAGTACCAGAGGCTCCAAAACAGCCTCTGCAGCACCCTTACTCTCCCCCTGGACCCACAGCAGGCTCCCAAGACTGCTGTTCTGCAGAAAACCGCAAAAGCAGGGCTCGGACAGGGTGAAGGAGCTAGCCAGTGTGTGTGTGGGGGGCGCTTGGCAGCCAGCCGCTTTCAGTCTGCTACCCACCCCCAGGCACAGTGCAGGCCACACAATCCTGCCAGAGGCCCCGTGTGACACAGCTGCCAACAGGCCTGGGCATGCTGCCCAGCTAGGAGGGGGAGGGGCACCGGGCCTGGGCGCGCTGAATCAGCTGTGCTGGACTGTCCCTGCCTGGGCAAGGCTGCTGCTAGGGGGTAGCTCCCTCTTTTGGGAACTGTTGGGGCGGCATGCCAGAACGCTGGGATTTCTGGAAAGTCACCCCTGCTCCTGCTCACCCCTGCCTAGGAATGCTGCTTCCTGGGAGCTTGTGCCTCTGCGGGGAGGGGGCGGCTTCTGAGGAGGGCTGGGCAGAAGGGGACCCTTATTTCCAAACAAGACCAAAAACGGAGAAGAGACAGGCACCCTGGCTGCTGCAGATCCAGCAAGTTTTCTCCCCAGTCCCCAGAAAACGCTGAATCAGCCTGTGAAGGCGCCGCTGGCTCCCTCCCCCTCACACGCCGGCAGGGACAGGGCCTTCCCAAGGTCGGAGGACATCGATAACGGTGCAGTGGTGTGGGACTATGCTCTGAGCTCCCATCCCTGCCCAGTGGGGGCTACCTGGCCCCCTCCCCTGCGGCTGACTCTTTGCCTCTGGGTGTCTCTTCCTGCTACCACCGTGGGAAGGTCAGGTGCCATTTGTTTGGGTCTCCACCGAGCTCTGCAGAAACTGCAACCAGGGAGACCTCAGAACCACCTTGTTCATCCTGAGCCTGGGGACCTGTAGTACCTGTCTTCTCTCAAATGGGAGACTCATTTCCAGACATTCATCAAGTGGGGACCCCTTCCTCTGCTGGCTCCTCGGCTGATCTTATGTGTCACGGAGAGAGACCCCACATTCCCCGGGGTTGTAGGTAGCACTCAACAACCCCCTCCCTATACCGCAGACTGGAAAGAGCCTGAGTCAGGGGTCGGTAACCTTGGGCTTTGGCGCTAGTCTTTTTCCTGTGCCTCCCATGCCTGACTGAGCCTGCTCACCTCCACTCCTTCTTCGGCCCTGGCTTGCATCTGTCCTGCCCAGGGACAAGGGCTGTGGGTACAGCCCTTTCTGCCTTGAGTGCTCTCTTATTGGCATGGGCCAAAACTACATACCACAACCCTCCAGGAAGACTTAGTACTCAGCTTCTGTCAACATCCCCCCCCCCCATGCATCTGCTGCCCAGATGTTCACATTGGATCTCTAGAGTCAGCTAGTCTGGGCAGATCTGCCACCTCAGAACAGCCCTAGCAGGTGTCTGGCCTCCTGCTCTTTCCTCCCTTCCTTTCCTACCATCCACTGGTGGCAGGCAGACTCCTTCCCACCCTCCTTCACAAGGCCAGCTCACAAGGTCATCCTGCAGGTTGTTCCTGCTGCCTTACCTACCCCCATGGGCAGCAAACAGATGAACAGCCATGTCAGGGTCAATCCTGTCCCCTGTCCAGCCATTGAGGAGCCGCTGCCTCCACTTGGGACCTCTGTGGGCAGTACCTCTTAGCCGTGCCCAGGTCTGGCCTCCTCAGTATCTCTTGACTCCTGCCCTCCAAGCAGGAAGGCCATCCTCACTTTTACACTCTCATATAGAGCCTTTAATGGCAAATAAACCTGCTTGAAATAGGCATGTTAGCAGAATGCCGATGCCTGGGGAGTGGTGCACAAATGTCTTTCCGCCCTGTAGAGGCAGTTACTGCTGGAGTTCACTGGCTGCCCCCAATGGATGGCTTCAAAACACTGCCTTGCTTACATGTCTGTCACTGAGGTCAATCCACATGCTTCCTCAGCCAGGCCCAGCTCAATGTATCACCTGGGGCCTCAAGGCCAACAGCCTGAAAACAGTGCCAATATCCAGGCAGTGTGGCACCAGTCCTGATGAGGAGGGAAGCCCGGAGTTGCTTCACGGCCCCCAAGTTCCAGAAGGTCTCTCTGCCATCAAGAGGAACTGGCTCAGCTGGGCTCTTTGAAGGCCATGTGGCACCACTGGGAAGCCCTGGCTCCCAGAGCCTGACATGTGCAGAGCCCTTGTCATCAGCTACCAGCAGCCCTCAGTGACCCCAGGTCTCAACAGCCCCATCTTAGCAGCCTTGTCATATGCTCAGTGGCCTCTCAGGGCATGGCGCCCCTGGGCAGCACAGAAGCACCTGCTGGAAACAAGGCATTTCAACTTGATCTCTCACTCCTCCCAGCATCTAGACATTGCACTTTCTACATTGTGCACATGGCACCCACAGGCCTGCTCCAGTCCTCTGGGAAGTGGCAGCAGCTCAGTCCTCAACTCCAGACCCTCTGCAGACTACCTTGAGGCAGTGCAACTGCTGACTTCGTGGACTCCACACCTCACAACACAAACAGCTGCTTTTACAGGAAAATGGCTTCTATGCCATTTTGGTTGGTGACTCTATCCTTTGAAAAAAATAGATTTCAGGCTGGAGAGATGGCTCGGTGGTTAAGAGAGCACTGGCTGTTCTTGCAGAAGACCTGGGTTCGAATCCCAGCACCCACATGGCAGCTAACAACTGTCCTTAACTCCAGTTCCAGGGGATCTGATGGTCTCTTCTGTCCTCTGCAGGCATTGCATGACACAGGTGTACTTAGCTACATGCAGGCAATACATGCACACACATAAAATAAAAATAAATTAAAAAATAGATTTCAGGCTGGGCGTGGTGGCACACTCCTTTAATCCCAGCACTTGGGAGGCAGAGGCAGGCAGATCTCTGAGTTCAAAGCCAGCCTGGTCTACTTAGTGAGTTCCAGGACAGCCGGGGCTACAGGGAGACCCTGTCTCAAAAAGACAAAAAAAAAAAAGATTTCAAGTTGAAGAGTTGCAGGTGCAGCTCAGCTGTAGAGCCCTTGCCTAGTACGTCTGAGGCCCTGGTTCCACCCCCAGCACTGCAAAACGTAAGCAATCACGCCATCAACACATTAAAAAAATAGGTTTAATGCAGGTGATTCATCTCATAAAGAATTTAACAGGCACTCGGGACACTGGGCAGCTGGGTATGCAATGCATGACAAGGTCCTGTCGTCCCCTGGCATGGCCATTTAAATTTGTCACAGCCATCCCCTCCCACCACCAGTCCTCTGACACACCCACCATCACCCAGCAAGGGGGGCTTCGGCAGCTCTGAGGAACACGAGCTAATTAACATAGAACAAAAAAGCCATTTGGAGGAAAGAGCAAGATTTAGTGCAAACAATTCTCTGCAGTGAACAAGCAGGGGTCCACTGGGAAGGCGCCTCACCTGCAGTCCCCGGAAGCACAAAGACTTCCTCTGTGGAGCCCTCCTGCTAGTCCAGCAAGCTAGGCCGACAGCCATGTGTTTCTGCTTTCTCTACCCGTTTAAGTTTCTCTTCAGTGGGCCACACTGTCCCTCAGATCACCAGCTACTGATCTCCCTGTCGGAGCAGGGTCAAGGGGGCCACCCCCATGCCCAGGGTGTGGGGATGACAATTGGGGGTGAAGCGGGTGTTGGCAGATCTGCCTGATGTCCTCCCCTTAGCTACTGCTCAAAGCATTTCAGCTGCCACCCAGGCCCTTGTCAGCCAGTGAGAGCCACACCTACTCCTGACAGGCCAGGGTGGGACAGATGCTCCATTAGCCTCAATCACCAAGTCTTACAGTGGGGAAGGACCACCCACTGGTGATGGCAATGCACCCGAGGAGAATCTCCACAACAGGCCTGGTCAAGACTTTGGGAGGCTGCTGGAGGCATTTGCAGACCTGCCCAGGGTGAGGCTAATGGGAGGTGCCTGCTCTGGAGTCTTGGTGCCTGTGGCCCTGGAACCAGGAACCTGCCAACGCCGTATGTGATGTTCCACTAGGCTGTACTCATGCAAACAGGGGTGATCCTGAGGCCTGACTTGGGGTTCAAGACTGAAATAGCCTCTCCATGACAGCCTAAGGACTCAAGCAGCCTTGGGAGAGGAGATACAGAGGCAGTGCAGCGCGTCTGATGTACGGCCTGACGGGTCCCTGAGGCTGGAGCAGGGATCAAGGGCACACAAAGGGGATGTGCAGCTGGGGGACACCCCTCCGTATCCCACTCCTAGGGCCTGATGTTGGTGTAGGGGTCACACAGAGGGTCTCAAGGTGAGGAAAGGACAGGTGGGCCACCCATATAGGACAACCTGAAAAATACCGGCAAAAACCAGAGGCAGGAGGCTGGGGGTCACACCTGGAACAGTGCATAGGAGGGTAGCGCAGAAGCCGACAGGATAGACAGTGCAGAGCCTCCATCAGGGAGTAGTCTCAGCCCTTTTCTCTCCCCAGTGGAAGCTGGTGCTGCAGGCCTGGCCTGCAGGATGGAGCAAAAGGGCCCCAACGGGCCCCATCCTTGAGAAAAGAACCTTGGCCCAGCACAATCAAGAGTCCCCAGAGAGGCTGGGCCCTCACATGTCCACGAAGACCATGAAGCACCAGCCCAGGCCCCCGACCAGCAGCATGGTCACATGGATGCCGTAGATGAGCAGCTCGTTCATGAGGCGGAAGTCCACGCGTCTGCGACCCAGCAACAGCAGCAGCACCGACAGCTTGAGCTGGAAGCGCAGCAGCACGCGCACGCCTAGGTACTGCAGGCAGAAGAGCGCGGCCAGCGCGCCCCACAGCGCAGCTGTGAAGAGGCTGCAGCTGAAGTAGAGCAGGAATCGGATGAAGCCGTAGAGCCAGCGAGTCTTGACATACACATCGAAGTTGTTGTACTTGGTCCGGGCCAGGTGGGAGGTGCGCACCGGCCCGCAGGCAGCGTGCAGGCAGGTGGTGTGCGGGCCATGGAAGGAGCGCACCCGCCTCGGGATGGGCATGACCGGCATTGGGCTTGGGCGGCGGTGCTATTTTGCAGCGGTGGTGCAGGGTCCAGCTGGCTGGCATAGGTCTCATCGGTGCCTAGGCCCGGGAGCTCTCAGCTGAGCCTTGGGGGAGCTGTCGGCCTGCAAGGAGAGGGACAAGGAGAGTGCCAGGTCAGCGGGGACCACCACAGGGTGTCCCTGTCTGGAAGTGAGGCAGAAAGGACAGGCCTGGGGCTGCACGGCTGGGGCTCAGCCTCTTCTGTCCACAAGCCCTCATAAGCACACTTCTGAAGAACCCACGACCTGTAAAATCCAAAAGTGGCATTCGACCCCACAGTGCTGGGGAAGGGGAGCAGCTGGGCCCCACCCAGACCTTCGAAGGAGGGGCCCCCTGGGGCAGTCAGTGACCAAAGAATGGGGACAGGTACGGGGTGTGATGGCACACGCTTTTAAACCCAGCACTCTGGAGGCAGAGGCAGGGGATCTCTGTGAGTTCAAGGCCAGTCTGGTCTACATAGTGAGTTCCAGGCCAGCTGGGGCTGTCTCAAAAATACATTAAAAAAAAAAAGAGAACGGGGACAGCAGTGGTCTGGCTAGGCCCACTTCCTCTGGCTTCTTGGTGACCCCATGCTCTAACCCTACTGGCTGCATTTCACAGGCCCATTAGGGCCCAGGACTTGAATGATGCCCTATCCATGAACAAGTCCTTCAAAGGCAGCCCACACAGAATCACAACAGGACTGTGATGAAAACGGTGCCCACAAGTGAGGGACCCTAGGGTCACCTTGGGGCCTGAATGCTTTCCTTATGTCCTGATCGATCTTAGATTACTTCACCTCCTACTCCTCTTGCTCTGTAAACGAAGGTATGCCCCAACACCCCTGGTCTGAGGGCTGATTTTGTCTAAAGTGGGCACAGGGGAACTGGACCAAAGAAAGGAGAAATGGCATGTGGTTCTTTGAGTCACCTAGCAAATGCCATTTGCAGCTGCCTATGTAAATTGTGGGTGGAAAAAACATAAAGTTCAAACTGGACACGGAAAATTGGTAACATGACGGGTGGACGAGGGAACACTGACACCATCTGCGTTTCAGAGGGTCTTCAGGCCAGCTCCCCTCGGGCTGCAGGTCCCGAGCAAATGGCTGCCTCCCGTGACTGCAGGGAGAGGGAACCGATCCGAGCCGGGGCGCTTTGGTTAAGCTTCACCCAGCTAGCCAGGGCAACAGCCCTAGGTCCGGTGTGTCACTGGACACCTCGCAGCTAGGGTGACACGCCGGTCACGGAGGGTTTGCATTCTGCCCCGGACCCGGCGGGTGCACCAGGGGTTTGCAGAGTTCCGCACTCGCGGGTGCACCGGGGATTTGCAGACCTCCGAACCGGCGGGTGCACCGGAGGTTTGTAGAGCTCCGCAGCCGGCCTGGAGCCGCGCAGCAGGCGGGCACTCGGGTAACAGGTGCATGCGGGCGTAGTCCGCACCGGGCCGCGTTCGAGTTCCCGGGGCAGGAGGCCCTGCTTTCCTGGGCCGGAGACGCCGCCCCTCGCCAGCACCCAGGCCGCGCGCGACCCGGGCCCAGTGGTCCCCGGGCTTGTGCGGGCTCCACTTCTGGTGCGGGCGCCGCCGTTGCTGTGGAGACGGCTCTCGGGTCTGCGGCCTGTCCCCGCCCGCCCCCGGCCGCTCACCCGGTGCCCTCTCCGCAGCGGCGCCGGCGTCCGGGACCACGCGGCAGGCCGTCGGCGCTG
>NW_008345746.1:821121-850336 GCF_000622305.1 Nannospalax galili
GGCGCCGGTCGTGGTCCCTCACTTGCCCGGGGCAGGGGCCGGCCCGGAGGGGAGGGCGCGCGCGGGCCCGGCGGCCTGAGGCGTTTGTCCCAGCGTGGGAGCCGTAGCTGAGTCCCTCCGCGGCCACCGTAGCGCGGGCCTCACGCCCCCTCCGCCCGCGCCGACACTGCGGAACCTTGCTGTGCCCGCCTCGGGCCCGCGCGGGGCGTCCAGGAACTCGGCGCCGTCTCAGGATGCGCGCTCGTATGCGCGCCGCCGGCCGCTCCTGACGTCACCGCCCACGGACGCGGCGACCCTGTGTTGCGCAGGCGCAGGTGAGGATCTAAGGGCAGCGACGGGGTTTAAGCTTCCTTGGTCCGCCACGCGCATGTGCGCGGGTGGACGGGGTTTTCTTGGCCTGAGTGTGACCTAAGGGGTTCTGGGTGGCGGAAGTCTTACTTCCTACGGTGCTTGGAAGCCGGGTTCTGGCCCAGGCCTCCACCGAGCGCAAGGGGAGGCGCTTGGAAACGGATTTGCAGAGGCGGGTGGAGACGGGGAGACCGCGGGCTTCGGGAATACCCGCCCTGGGGCAGAGGGCCGGATGTGGCCACAGCCCCTAGGGGTCCCGGGAAGTCTGGGAGAGCGAGGGTGCAGCGACACCGACCTGCTTGACCCTAATTCCAGTTAAAATCCCAACCCTCGGGAGGCAGAGGCAGGAGGATCTCTACGAGTTTGAGGCCAGCCCGGTCTACACAGTTCCAGGCCAGCTGGGGCTGCAGGGAGACCCTGTCTCAAAAAGATCCAAAAAGAAAAGGAAATCCAGTTAAAAGTTGATGTGGCTGGCGGGGTGGGAAGGGAAGGCAGAGTCAAATCCCCCCCATAGAGTTCCAGAAAGCGGCTGGCCGCTCGGGGTTACCCCGCAGTGACCATGCTGCCCATCCAGGCTCCCCAAGGAGAGGTCCGTCCCCGGTCAGGCGGTTCTTGGGCGCAGGCGCTTTGCAGGAGGGCTCATGCCGCTGGAGAGTCCTCCTGGGACTGGCTGCTTTCCACAGTCCGCGTTGCACAGGGGGGTCATGGGAGGTCCGAGAGCCCCTGCCTGTCCTGAGCTGGAGCCTGAAGACGGCCTGGACCTGCGCAGGCTTTGGTTGGTATTGGTAGGTAGGCAGACTTGCCTCGTAACCCAGAGTCCAAGGGACACCCAGGGCCAGCCAGCCACCCGCGAGTATAGCTCAGTGCTAGAGTGCATACCTGCAAGGCCCTGGGTTCGTTCCCTAGGTCAGATGGGTGGTGAGGTAGGGGGATCAGAAGTTCAAGGTCTTCAGCTACATACTGAATTCAAGGCCAGCCAGGGCTACATAACATCCTATTTTAACAAAAACAAAACGCCAGCAGGCATCCCTCATCCAGACCCTGGGTCACCCTGCAGCCAGGAATAGAGTCAGGTGTTTTACTTGTTTTTTTTTTTGGTTTGGTTTGGTTTTGGTTTTTGAGACAGGGTCTCCCTGAAGTGACTGTTGTCTTGGAACTCACTTTGGAGGCCGAGCTGGCCTCAATCTCCCAGAGATCCTCCTGCCTCTGCTTCCACGTGTTGGAATTCAAGGCATGTGGTAGCTCGCCAGGCTTCAGAGTCAGGTTTTTATGGGGCCTGAAGTTTCTACAAATTAAGGGACTTCCCTTAAGAAAATATGAGATTGAAAATAAAGAATTAGGAATAATCTGGGAGGGGCCCCACGAATGAAAGCCCCTACCGCTTAAGAGGTTTTTTTCCACGGGGTCCTCTGTGCCTGCCATTTAGAGGTGAGGGAAGGAGGGTCTCACCAGGAAGCATCGTGAGTCACGTGACTGGTCATGGTTTCCAGCCTGTTCTCCACTAAGTGGAATCCCGTGGCAAGTACTTTTTCAGAATTTACTCGGGATTAGAGACTATTTATTTTGGGTGTTTTTGAGACAGGGTCTCCCTGGTTCCCCAGCTGGCCTGGAACTCATAATATAGACCAAGCTGGCCTTGAATTCACATAGATCCACCTGCCTTTGCCTCCCAAGTGCTGGGACCAAAGGGGTGCACTACCACGCCCGGCAATAAGAATCATCCTTTTTTTTTTTTCGTATCTTAAAGTGGAGAGTGATAGAGGGAATACCTGATGTTTGACCTCTGGTTGCTACGTGTGCACACAGTGCATGCCATCACACACACACAAGCAGTGATGATTAAGGGGATCCTCCAGTAGCTGGTCATGGTGGTGCACATCTCTGATCCACTCAAGAGGTGGAGGCAGGAGAATCTGAAGTCAAGGTCAGCCTGGGCTACTGTGCTGTGCTGGTTAGATTTTGTCAACTTGACAGAAACTGGAGTCACCTGGGAAGAGGGAAACTCAATTGAGATATTGTCTCCATCGGACTGGTCTATGGCTGTCTGTGAGGCATTTTAGCCCAATGTGGGTGGTTCCGTCCCTGGGTAGGGATGTGTAAGGAAAGTAGCTGAGCAGCCAGGGGAGCCAGTGAGCAGTGCTCCAGGTTTCTGCCTCAAGCTCCTGCCTTGGCTTTCTTGGTGGTAGAAACTGCACCATAAAGTACAGTGAAATAAACACTTCCCTCCCCAAGATGTTTTTGGTCAAAGTCTTATCACAGCAACAGGAACCACACTAGAGCAGCACCAGGGTGAGCTGGAGGCCCGCCTGGGCTCCTTGAGACTGTCTCAAAAAATAGCAGACAAAAAGTCACGTCCTCTTCCATGGCCCGAGGTTCTGCCACCCTGGGGTGACTGTTTTCTGTTTTCCTCTCCTACCTTGATCCCCCCCCCCCTTGGTTCTGGAACTGTTCCAGGGTCGGGCTTGTCCCTCACTTGCCCCTTTGCTCTTTTTCTGTCCTGCCTCCACTTGCCCAGCTCCCGTTCATCTGTGAAGACCGGAGTGGAAGCGCCCCACCTCTGAGAAGCCACCTCTGCCATGTAACCGTTGCTGCCTCAGGTCCATCTCCCTCGGAGGTGGGCCATGGAGGATGCTGGCGTCTCTTTGCTTCCCTTCTTGCCACTGGCCCAGAGCCCTCTAACTCGGGCACAGATTGAAAGAAGAAGTCTCACTAGAGGATACTTCCTGTCACCCCCACTCTGCTGTGCTCTGTTAACTCTTGAAAGTGTTGGGGACCACTACTGAAGGGATTCCTTGACCCTCTCAGGACCTGCAGCCTGACCACAGTGGGGTCAGCCCCAAGGACAGGATGGTGTCCCCAGGAGACTCCTCACTTGTGCTGTTTGCTGCAGGCTAGCCCTGATGCTGAAGGTCTAGCTGAGGTTTCCCCCAGGCCTCCCTTATGGGCAAGCACTGGACAGTGGCCTGGCGCCACCTGCTGGGCCTGTGCATGTACTGCCCCACAGTGCTGAGGGACCAAAGAGACTAGAGCTCAGAGGTCTTAAATTGGGGTTAGAGAGATGGCTCAGCGGTTAAGAGCACTGCTCTTGCAGAGGACTTGGCTTCAATTCCCAGCATCCACATGGTGGCTACGAACCATCCTTAACTCCAGTTCCAGGGGAATCTGAAGCCCTCTTCTGACCTCTGAGGCATTGTGTGACATGGGTGCACTCACATACATGCAGCCAATACACTTGTAAAAATAAAATAAAAGCCGGGCGGGGTGGTGCATGCTTTTAATTCCAGCACTTGGGAGGCAGAGGCAGGTGGATCTCTCTGAGTTCAAGGCCAGCCTGGTCTACATAGTGAGACAGCTGGGGCTACAGGGAGACCCTGTCTCAAAAAGACCAAACAAACAAAAATAGTAAATAAGATATTTTTTAAAATTGGGATTAAGAGCCAGGCGTGGTGGCGCACACCTTTAATCCCAGCACTTGGGAGGCAGAGGCAGGCGGATCTCTGTGAGTTCAAGTCCAGCCTGGTCTACATAGTGAGTTCCAGGAGAGAGAAAAGGGGAGCCCGCCTTAAAAAAAAAAAAAAAAAAAAAAAAAAAAAAAATTGGGGTTAAAATCCAGGCAGTGGCCCAGGCAGACTGGAGCCAGCTCATTCCTGTCTGTGGTTGCTTTGGTGCCATCATAGGTGTGGGTAAAGCTGAGTAGCTGTGACTGGGTCCCAGTGGCCCACAAAGTTGTTTGCCCTGTTTAGGAGCAGGTTTGACCCTCACTTGAAGCATTTCCTCACTGTGGCTGGCGTGTGGAACAGGCCACACTTGCTTCTGGGTATTATGAGTGAGCTGAGGGTACAGAGTCCCACCTGCTGGCAGGGACGGCTTTACACCCCACCCGGCTCCACAGCACTAGCTTGGGGTAGAGGTGTGGGTGAGGCCTCCTGAGGGTCACTTTGGGGTCTGTTATGCTGGCTCAGTGGACTGCCAGCAAGCTGACTGTCTCTGATAGTGCCCTGTAGAGTTCCTGTAGAGTTTGGGCAAGATAGGTAGGAACGAGGGAACAGAAAACTCCAGGGTCACTTTTTAATAAAAGATTTCTTTTTGTCTTTTTGAGACAGGGTCTCCCTGTAGCCCCAGCTGACCTGGAACTCACTATGTAGACCAGGCTGGCCTTGAAGTCACAAAGATCTGCCTGTCTCTGCCTCCTGAGTGCCACCATGCCTGGCTAAATAAATCTTACAAGTGTTTCTTTTTAAAAAGTGTCCCTGGAGCCTGGACATGGTGGCACATTTCCTGTAATCTAGCACTTGGGAAGTGGAGGCATACGGATCAGAGTTCAAAGTCATCATCTCAAAAAAGAACAATAGGGCTGGGTGTGAAGGTGCTAGCATTTAATCTCAGCACTGGGAAGGCAGAGGCAGGCAGACTGTGAGTACCAGGCCAGCCTGGTCTACATAGAGAGTTCTAGGCCAGCCAGGGCTACACAGTGAGACTCTGTTTCAAACAAAACGGTAACCTTGGAGGGGCTGGAGATAGGGCTCAGTAGTTAAGAACATGTACTGCTTTTGTAGAGGACCTAAGTTTGGTTTCCAGCACCGACATCAGGTAGCTTGCAACTGCCTATAAAACACCAGCTCCAAGGGATCTGACACCTGGCTTCACTCATGTACACATACACACATACACATAATTAAAATAATAAAAATAAATCTTAGCTGGGTGTGGTGGCGCATCCTAACTCTGTGAGTTCAATGCCAGCCTGGTCTACATAGTGAGTTCTGTCCAGCTGGGACTACAGGGAGACTCCCTAAAAAATCTATTATTTTTATTTTTTGTGTATGAGTGTTCACATATATATAAGCGCAGTGCCCATGGAGGCCAGAAGAGGGTGTTGGATGCCCTGGAACTGGAGTTACAGATGTTGTTAGCTGCCATGTGGGAGCTGAGAACTAAACCTATATCCTCTGTAAAAGCAGCCAGTGCTCTTAACCACTGAGCCATCTCTCCAATCTGCAGGGTCACTTTTAAACTAATCAGTCGTGAGCAGGCCAAGTGTGACTGCACTCGATGTGCATTTTCTCAACTGAGCCCCAGAAAACCCTGGCTGGCCCCTTTCGTAGACTCTGAGTATAGTAAAGTGGCTGCTTTGGGGTGCTCTCTGCTGTGGTTTGAGTGAGGAACCCCTATATCCACCTTCATGGACAACAGCCTCATCTCCATTGTTCAGAGGAGAGAGACTTTCTACTCATTAGGCTTAACTCCAAAATGCAGGATGGACCTGCCTCCCCAATGGCTGCTGTGTGGCAGGTGTGTCCTTCCACATCCAGCGCACCCCCAGCAGATCATCAGTTGGTCTCGCACACTGCAGCAGGCATCACTTGTCATCACATTGGCACTCTGTGGCCCAGTGTATTTCTTACTGATGGCCAGTTCCTCACTGGTCCTTGGTGACAGAATTTCAGCCCCTTTGGGATAGCAGTGTTTCCCACTAAAAGATTCCAGTCTCTGCCAACCCCACCGTGATTGCTGCCTTACCCCATGAGCCCAAGGAGAGCGTCGTTCTTGGGCTGCCTGCTCAGAGGTCAGTGTGGAAATGTCAGACAGTCAAGGCCAAGCAGAGGAGCCGAGGGTCGTATTCCTGACCCAGCCTGTCCACCCCAGCTTCCAACCCCACCACTTCTAGACAGGGCCAAAGTCTCAGCCTCTCAGGGCCTCGGTTTCCTTGTTTGTAAAGTGCAGTCAATGCACAGGCCTCTGCAGGAGGCTGTGGAACTGGCTTCACTGGTCATGGCAGGAGAGGGCTGGTCCCACAGCAAGGCCCAGCTTCCCCTAGTGTTGAAGGGTCAGCCTCTTGCATGGCCCTCAGTGACTCCCCTTCACACTGCATAGGGTTGACCTGTGTGGTAGACATGGGTGACAGAGAAGACCAAGTGACTTCCAAGGCCAGGCCATGAAACTTGCTAGGGTATCCTCTCCCTTCTAGGTGTCTCTGGGGAAGTAGAGGAATGACAGCTGATAGTCACTACCTTGGGGCCATGCACGCAGCCCTGTGGCACAGAGCTGAGACCTCTGGACAAAAGCCAATGCCAGCTTGCTGCCTGCAGTGAGACCCGTAAACACCGCAGGCCCTTTCTCGGGCAGAGGCCCTAATTCCTTCTGCAGCCTCATGAGAGACCCCAGCTCTTCCTTGTCCCAGCTCCTGACTTACGGACGTAGAGCACAGTTAGAGATGAATTATGTTCTCCAGATCTGTATGTCGAAGTCTTAACCCCCAGAGCCTCAGCATGTGACTGTAGAAAACTAGACCTTTAAAGAAGTCACTAAGATAGACTAGGGTCCCTAGGGTGGGCCCTAATCTAGGATGATTAGAGATGAAGACAGACACAAAGGGATGATCATTTGAGGACGGGTAGAAGACAGCAGATGCCAGAGAGAATGTCCCCAAAAGAACTAGCCCTGCCACACCTTGAACTGGGGCTTCGTCATCTGGCCTGTGAGGACTTTGTTGCCACAGGAGGAGCAGATTAGTCAGAATCTCCCCTGCCCTCCTCTCCTTTTTTGTGGTGCTGAGAATCTAACTAGAGCTGAGCATCACAAACAGGTGCACTGCCACAGTGTTGATGGAGGCTACCACACTGTGTGATCTGTCATTGGCCTTAAGTGAGTACTCTGAGCTTGTAGGGTACACAGGCCCGCACTCTTCGAGGACAGACACCTCTGTTCTCTTGGGTCAGAAGAGGCATGTGGCCTCCATGCCCCACCCCACCCCCGCCGGGTCCCCTTGCCTCTCAAGGGCTCTCATCTTTCCAGGTCGCTCAGTCTCAGAGCCTGTGGCCTTGTACTTCCATCACTGTGGGCATTATTTACTCTCCCAGGCACTCTACTCCCTCTGTTGAGAGTCTCAAGCTAGAGCCTGGGGCCGAGGCTTCCTCTGCTTCCTGCTCTGCTCTGGCACAGAACAGGACCTGGTGTAAACATGATGGGTTGGCTAAGTGCTTGCCTTGCGCTGAGCATTCAAAATAGAGGCTGGAGAGCTTTGGAGAGCAACAGGCCTGAGCCCAGCTGGCTCAGAGGCCTTAAGGCCCCTTAATCCTTCTACTCCCAGCCACAGGAGAGTGAAGGAGCCACTGCACCAGCACTCGGGGGACAGAGCTTACCCTGGATGCTGGGGAAATGCCCTGATGTGCTTCTGGGGGCTTTGTGAGAAGCATGAGAAATCATCAGAGTGACTGGACTGCAGTTACAGAGCCACACTGGTCTGGAACGTCCCCTTTTTGCCTCTCTAGGCAGGAAGAGTAAGGAAGTATTTTACTTTCCTGAGTTTGAGCTGGCCACAGGAAACCCTTAGCCAAGACAAGGGCAGAGAATGAATGTTGCACTGGAACCCAGGAAAAGCTCACTGAAGGTGGCTGTGGAGGTGGCTGGGGAACTGAGACCCCCTAGCTCACAGCACAGGGGAGGAGTCATGTACCCACCTTCCTGGCGGCTCTGGTTATCTCCTGGGTAAGCGGGCCCTAGACTGTTTAATGAATGTGCCTTCCTACAACCCAGCCCTAGATCTCAAAGGAAGCCACAGAGGCTGGGTTCAAGGTTAGTGCTAAGCAGGGTTTCACCCCTCCCAGGCCTATGCTGTTTCCTCTTGTGCTAATTTTCACCAAAGACTTGACTGGAATGGCTGTTGATTGAACAGTTTCTTGCCGACAGGAGTGAGGATTTGTGACTGAGCTTATCTCTGCCCCAGAGCGTGGGTGATCAGCTCCGCTCCCAGGGAATGGCACTGGGCTATATTTTATGGCAGGCAGAAGACAAACACAGGCATTTATATGTCACTTGTTGCAATATAAATACAAACTTGTACCTCTTTCAAAACTTTTAATGACTTGTATCCAGTCGAGGAGATTTATAGGGCAAATGGGAGGGCTTAAAATGTTACTTTAAACATATTTGTCACTTTGGCAACAGCACCAAAAAAATCTGGAAGATACAGCATTCAGAAATAAATCATAAATGGATGCATCTTAAAAGAGGTTTATTTTGGTTGTTAATGGTTGATGGGCCCCCCAGTGCAGGATTTAAAGTTAAATTATGCAAAATCAAAAACAAACCTTATAATACTTAATCAAACATGCATAAAACTGTCAGGCCCAAATAAATTCCCTCAATTAACTCGCTTCAGATTGTGATTGCATTCGCTAATTTAATCAGCCTCAGAGTGATGTGGAGGCTGGGAAATGATGAATTCCTGCGAACATGCACCCCAATGGGAGGGGCAGTAGGACCCCGAACCAGGCCTGCAGCCTGTGGCCATGGGGACCATGGGGAATGGCTTGCTTTTTCCTTTTTCTGTTTATTATTGTTTGCTTTTATTTTCCAGGTTGGGGGTGGAACCCAGGGCCTGTACTTGGCAGATCAGCTCTCTACTGCTGAGCTGTACCCCAGTCCACCCTCTCTCTTAATTGATGGGCTGTTCTATAGGCTCTGTAGTCCACTGCTTCCTTGGCGCAGGAGCCAATGGCCCTTCATTCAGACCTGGAGAGCGCTGTCTAGAACACTTGGACTCCAGAACGACGAGAACTGAAGCATGGAACAGAAAGGTTCCATTTTCCCAGTGAGAAGTATGTTTTTTTGTTTTTTTAAAATGTTTTTCTATTATTATTTTTTATTTTATGTGTGTGGATATATTATCTGTCCGTGTCATGTGGTGCCCACAGAGGCCAGAAGAGGGTGTCGGATCCCTTGGAACTGGAGTCATGGATGGTTTTTCGCTGCCGTGTGGGTGCTGGGAATCGAACCAGGTCCTCTGCAAGAATAGCCAGTGCTCTTAACCGCTGAGCCATCTCTCCAGCAGTATTAGAGGCAGGAAGCATTAGGTACACCAGGGATGACACTGTACCCTGCGTCTGGGCCTGGGGAGAGAGGACCTGCATTGTGGAACACGGCCGACACTCAGGTATGCCTTCTGGATGCCCTGAACCCAGACAGACCCTCAGTGACCCAGACCTGTGTGGAGTGTGCATCTTAGAAATGGGCTGATGGCCTGCAGGCATTTTGTTGTATTTGTAAAATGTAGCAATCTGGTTTAACTAGAAGACCCTTGCAGAGGAGGGAGAAGGGAGGGACAGAGAGACACAAAGAGAGAGACAGATATAGAGAGGCATACAGAGATACACAGAGAGATGGAGACAGGAAGAGAGAGACAGACACAGAGAGAGAAAGGAAGACAGAGATGGGCAGGAAGAGAGACACACACACACAAACAGAGAGAGACAGGGATACACAGAGACAGAGACATAGTGAAAGAGACACACAGAGAGACACAGAGGAGTATTTCCCACATGCTGCCTGTGTCACTCACTGCCCATGCCTTAGAACCCTCACCCCCCTCTTAGAACCCTCACCCCCAGCCCCTCTTAGAACCTTCGCTCCCAGCCCCTCTTAGACCCCTCACCCCCAGCCCCTCTTAGCCCCCTCACACCCTTGAGTCCCCCCTTAGTCTCACAGCACCAGGCCCCTCTTGCCCTGTTCTGCATTCTAGTGGTAGATCAATCCTAGGAACTATCATCAGGGAGCCATTGCACCTGCCTCCCAGCACCCTGAGGCCCGTGAGCAGATAAAGCCCCTAGCTCAGACCTGGGCACTGAACAGCAGGGTGGTGGCTCTTGGCCAGCTGGTCTTTTATTCTTTTTAATTACCAGAGTAGAGAAGATGGTGGGGACCTAGGTTTGTACTCCACTGTCTCCTGCCTGTCTGTGTAATGAATATTCTTCATGTCTGTGAACCTCCTTCATAAATCGTAACATTTCATGGCCACGCCATATCCAGTGCGTGGCGTTCTCTCATTCCCATCGTCACTCTTCTGCGGTGGGACACGTGAACTGCTGCCACTGTTTTGTTATATAAGTAATGCTGTGATGAACACCCTTGTAATAAATCTGTGGGCACTCACGCTTCCGGTGAGTCCCTCCAGATGGATTGGCTGACTGTGGCTAACTTTCCAGGCTCCTGACACCAACCGTGACAACCTCCTGCTGGCTTCAGCTGCACCTGAAGACCCCTGCCCACCTTCCAGCATGGGACTCTGGCAGGAGGCGCTGCTGTAACAGCTGTGCTCTCTGGAGACAGACTTATTCTCCTGAAATCCAGCCAGCTGCTTCCTGCTAAGGGAATTGGCCTCAATCAGCAAAGGCAAAGGGTACCACCAGGTCGTGTCTCCCCAGCATCCCCATGAAACCTTCCCCTGGGGCTCAGAAGTCTCTGGGATGTGGGTCCTGAGGTTGCCAAAAGCTGTTGAGCCCAGAGTTTCCTAGTAGCCAGGGGGTGATATTCCCTGAAAGTGAGGTGGGTGGGGTGGAGTGAGGAATCTGTGTACTGGGGAGTTTGGAAGGTAAGAGTTCTGTGGCTGAATGGCAGTGGTGGCAGGACAATGCTGTGGTTGCACTTAATGCCCCTGAACTATGCAGTTACAATGGTTAACATAGTAACTCTGTGTTATATAATCTACCATAATAAAAAGAAAAAAACAGGCCGGGCGTGGTGGCACACGCCTTTAATCCCAGCACTCAGGGGGCAGAGGCAGGAGGATCTCTGTGAGTTCAAGGCCAGCCTGGTCTACATAGTGAGTTCCAGGACAGCTGGGGCTACAGGGAGACCCTGTCTCAAAAAGATAAAAAGAGAAAAGAAAAAACAATAGGCCATCAAAGAGAGCAGAGATGGGGCCTGGAGAGATGGTCCGGCAGTTAAGAGCACTGATTGCTTTTGGAGAGGACCTGGGTTCAGTTCCTGACACCCACATGGTGGCTAACCAGTTCCAAGGGATCCAATGCCTTCTTCTGGTCTCTATGGCCATTGTACACACGTGGTGCACTCATATACCTGCAGGCACTCATACAGATAAAAAGAAATAAAATAGTTTTTAAAAAAATATTATTTTATGTGTATGCGTGTATTGCATGCATGTATTTGAGTGCACCCATGTCATGCAATGCCGCGGAGGTCAGAAGAGGGCTTTGGATTCCCCTGGAACTGGAGTTAAGGACGGTTCGTAGCCACCATGTGGGTGCGGGGAATCGAATCCGGGTCCTCTGCAAGAGCAGTCAGTGTTCTTAACTGCTGAGCCATCTCTCCAGCCCCATAGCATAGTTTTTAAAAAGAAAACAGAGGAGGCTGGTGCGGAGGGGATGGGATTAGGTCTGGGAGGTCCCCGCCCGTGCTGCGGCGGCCAGGTGTTCCCTGTTTCCAGCATGTCTGCGCAGGTCTTTGGAAAAAAATCAGAATGAAAGCCTGGCTAGGGAGCGATATCTTTGACTGAGGCTCCCAAGCCCTGGGGTAGATGGCGATCCTAGGGCCGCATGCTGGAGGACACCATGCTGGAGGACACCATGCTGGAGGACACCATGCTGGAGGACACCATGCTGGAGGACACCATGGTGGCCTGTTCTCTAGGGTAGTGTCTGGGTCCTCCTTCACCCAGGGCCCCCCCCCCCGCCCCAAGGCTCCTACCTGTCTACTCATACCAAAGCAGAGGTGGGGGTGCCGGCATGCTCCTGCCAGTTAGTCTTGCCTCATTATCTTTTTTTTTTTTTGCTTTTGGAGACAGGGTGGCCTTGTAGCCCCAACTGGCCTGGAACTTGTCATGTAGACCAGGCTGGCCTTGATCTCCCAGAGATCCTACTGCCTCAGCCTCCCAAGTGCTGGGATTAAAGGCATGTGCCACCACACCTGGCTGCCTCATTATCTTTTAATTTTTTTTCCATTATTATTGTATGTGTATGAGTATTTTGCCTGCATGTATGTAAGTGCACCTGTTTCATGCAATGCCCATAGAGGCCGGAAGAGGGCATTGGTTTCCCTGGAACTGGAGTGACAGATGGTTGTTAGCCACCATGTGGGTGCTGGGAACTAAACCTGGGTGCTCTGCAAGAGCAGCCAGTGCTCTTAACCACCGAGCCAACTCTCCAGTTCCATTATCTTTTTTTTTTTTTCATCTTTTTGAGACAGGGTCTCCCTGTAGCCCCAGCTGTTCTGGAACTCACTATGGACTATGGAGACCAGGCTGGCCTTGAGCTCACAGAGATCCGCCTGCCTCTGCCTCCTGAGTGCTGGGATTAAAGGCGTGCGCCACCACGCCCAGCTCCCCATTATCTCTTTAAAAATTATTATTTTGTTATTTTTATGTGTGAGAGGGTTTCCTGTATGTATATATGTGCACCATGTGCGTGTGGTGCCTCTCTGTGACCAGAAGAGAGTGTCAGATCCTCTAGAACTGGAGTCACAGACAGTTGTGAACCATCCAACATGGGTGCTGGGAACTGAACCCAGGTCCTTTGCAAGAGCAGCAAGTGCTCGTAACTGCTGAGCCATCCCTTCAGCTCTGATTACCTTTGTTTAAATTAAAATTTAAATCATTAAGTTAAATTAAATTAAAAATAAATTAAGAGACGTGTCAATTCCAATGTCATGGACAGCAATGCAGCCTCCCCATCTCTCTCTCTCTCTCTCTCTCTCTCTCTCTCTCTCTCTCTCCTCTATCTCTCTCTATCTCTGGCAAAATACAAACAGCATAAGTGCATGGTCTTAGTCATTTGTAAGCTCACATTAAGCATCTGCTGCAGAGTCATCACTGCTACTGTTGAGGGAGCATCTGCCCCCTCCTTACAGGGCTCCCAAGACAAACCAAAGCATGACTCCGCCAGAGTCCGACCTGAGGAACCAAGGAGTTTATTGGGCTTACTTGTAGAGCGTGTGTAAGGAGTTAAGCTACAGAAGCATGGTGACCTCAAAACAGCCACATCAAAGGAAAGCCTCACCCCAGCTGGGTGACGACTCCCTATAGCTGCATATATGGCGTCTCTCCTTCAGTTAATCTCCCAGTCTCTAAACTCCAGCACCTCCTGAGACTACAAGGCCACATGCAATCAGGGCAGAATTACATAAAGCTGGCTGGGAGGTGAGGGTCCGTGCCCTTCCTCACACACTCCTCCTATGAAAGAATGTCAGCAGTCAACAGGCAAATATTGGGACTGTGTTGTGAGTGATCACAGCTGCTATGATGAAAGTTAAGACTGTTAAGCTCAGAGGTCATGCCTACAATAGTCACCCTCTCATAGAACCCTCTCGTCTTCCCCATCTGAAGGTCTGTCCCCAAGAAGAGCAGATTCCATAGCTCCAGTGCTCACTTCCTGAATCCATCTCTGTGGATCTGCCTGCTCCCCTCCTCTGAGCAGCCTCACAGGATCCAGCTAGTGGCCAACCCACTTGCCTGGGTATCTGAATCCCAAACCCCCTTCTGCGTTTGACCACAGACACCCTCACTGGTCTGCACAGCTGTGTGACCTTCCCTGGGTGGGCAGGCAGGGTGAGTCTGGTGTCCCTGCTGATGGACACTTTGTCATGTCTGGACTTCAGTTTATAAAGATGCCATGGCATGTGGCTTGGTCCATCTGGCAAATACATGCTTGGGTTCTATGTGGGGCTTATACCTCTCCAAGTGTGATCTGACATCGGCTCCTCCGGATGATTTCTGAAGGTTTTGCAGCTCCTCTGATGGGAACACAGCTTCTCAAAGATAGACTTCACCTATAGGTGGTGCCCCAGCTCCCTCCTCCACTGGGAACAGCAGCCTGGCCTGTTGCTTAAGAGAACCAAGCTGCCAGTGGCTACAGTCAAACCCTGCTGTCTGAGGCCTTGCCCACCATGTTAGTTACTTTTCTGTTACTATGATAAAATACCATGATCAGACACAATTAGGAAGAAAGCTTATTTGGGCTTATGGTTCCAGAGAGTGAGTGTGTAGCCATGGAAAGCCGTGGCAGCAGGGGACCAGAGCAGAAGATCACATGTCTGCCCTAGAGTGAACTTGAAGTGACTCAAAGCTGTAACTTCTCAAAGCCTGCCCCCCAGTGACATACTCCCTCCAGCAAGGCTGCACCTCCTTAAGGCCCCATAACCTCCCCAAACAGCGCCACCAACTGGGGAGTAGGTGTTCAAACACCCGAGCCTGCGGGGGACATTTCTCACTTAAATCATCACATGCACAAAGTCCTCATTCTGGTCCTGTGTTCCCTCTCCCCTCTCTAAGTTCCACCTTTCTGGCCATTTGTGGGTCAATGCAAAGCCCCTCTTCTAGAAAGTCCTCCTGATCCCTGAACCAGACCCACCCAGAACCCACAGGGAACTGTGTGTCCATCTACCTGCCAGCTGCTGAGCTTTGAGCTCCTTCTGGGCAGTGCTGGGCCAGGATAGGGTATCACACAACACTGTCCAAAACTCAGCCGTCAAGACCAGCTGCACTGCGCCTGCCCTGAGTGAAGGTCAGCAGGGGTGCCATTTCTGTAACAGAGGCTGCCTCCCTTCTTTGGCTGGCAGGGCTGTGATGCACAGCAGGGCTGGACTAGGGAAGACGGTCCAGGGCAGGAGACCGTGTCCTGAAGCTGCTTCTCACCCTGCTCATTTTGGTGCTCATTCGGGGCTGCCTCAAGGTCAGGTTTAACTTCCAGTGTAGAGGAACATAGTCCTGCCTGTGAACCCTCACCCGAGAGGCCAACCCCTCCTGCACTCCCAGCCAGCTGCATGTAATTCTGCCTTCTGTCGAGGTTGTGAGTTGTGTGATAAGCCTGTGGTCGGTATGGGAGGGATGCAGCTGCTGACCTGTCCACAGGTCTCTGCTCAGGGGACCCATTCAGAGAGTTGCCCAGGAGTCTGGTCAGAGGCCCAGGCTTAGCCAGCAGGGGACACCTGGCTCTGGTTGGGCACTTGGTCTGAGCTGGGAGTTACCTCTGGGTACAGTCTATGGGGGGCTGAAGTTGGTGAAGGTCTGCGCTCTGGCCACAGCTGTCTTCCTGGGCTGTGTGGTGGGGCTATCTCATGCACCTGGGTCCTCTGCTTCTCAGCTCAGGTCCTGCTTCTCACCCTAGCATACCCTGGGTCACCCCAACACACCCCAGTTCATCTCAGCACACCCAGTTCACCCCAGCACACCAAATTCACCCTACTTCACTCCAGCTTACCTTAGTTCACCCCTGAACCCTGGCTCTTTTAAAAAAAATTGTGGGGCTGGAGAGATAGCTCAGTGGTTAAGAACACTGATTGTTCTTGCAGAAGACCTGGGTTCGAATCCCAGCACCCACATGGCAGCTAACAACTGTCCGTAACTCCAGTCCCAGGGGATCTGACAGCCTCTTCTGACCTCTGCGGGCATTGTACAACATGGGTGCACTTACCTACATGCATTCTATTTATTATTTTTATTTTATGTGTATGTGTGTATTGTCTGCATGTAGGTAGGTGCACTGGTGTCGTGCAGTGCCAGCAGAAGAGAAAGTGTCAGATGCCTTGGAACTGGAGTTACAAACAGTTGTTAGTTGCCGTGTGGGTACTGGGAATCGAACCCGGGTCCTCTGGAAAGAGCAGCCAGTGCTCTTAACCACGGAGCCACCTCTCTAGCCCCACCCAGCTCTTCATGTTTCAGTTTACCCCTAGTCTGCCCTCAGTAAGTGGCAGCCAGGTTGGACCCTGACCCAATGGGGAGCTTTGACTACAGCAGCCCACGCACCCTTGGGACACTCGGGTGATGCTTTTGGGAGTGGTGCTGAGCGCTAAGGCTGCAAGTACACCTCCTGTCAGAGTTCCCGGGGTGAAGCCGGTGGTGGGCACATGGGGTAGGCTTGTGGGCAGCACCATGGCCTTGAACTACTGATGACCTCTCTCAGATCGCCACAGCTCCAGAATGCTCTAACCCACCCCACCTGGGCAAGGTCCCTGCCTGCCCTACAGAGGGCCTATCCCTGGAGGGCCCTGTCCCTTCCTTCCACCCCAAAGGCTCAGATCTGGCAGCGGGTAGAGACCGCAGGTGGAAGCTGGAACAGTTCTCCACTGGTGGCACTAGAGGGCAGTCTTGGGCTTTGTTTCCACTCAGTAGACAGGTGCAGTAGGGATAGTGACGGTGAGGTGGGGGTGGCAGGACTTTTCACCCCAGCACAAGGCCAACCCTTGCCTCATTCTGAAAGTGGGAGCTGTCTTGTGGGCAGCTACAGGTTTTCTTGTATATCTGGGAAGACATCTCCAGGCTCCTAAGACTCATCCTCCTGTCAACATGGGGGAGGGGGGAGCCAGCACTGGGTGTGGGGGAGGAGTTGGAGGACACAGAGTGTGTGAAGGTAAGGGAGGAGATTGTTACCCCAACACCCGCGGCAGAAACCAGGTGGGGTCCCGAGTTCCACCAGGACTCTTGTGAAGCTCCTCTCTGGTGGTGGACACAGAGGACACAAACATTAAACCATCCATCCAGTGAGGTGAGTGTGGCTAGCCCATAAGGCTCTGGGCTCAGAGGGCCAGGAAGGCAGCTTGTTGGTGCTGCTGGTGAAGCCTGCGGTTGTTGTAGACAGAGGTGCAGCATTCTGAGCACCCCAGCACTTGTGCATGGAGACTTCCTGGCTGCTGACTGCTGGCCGCTGCAGGTGTGATTGTCGTGGGCCAGGTACAGACAGTAGTCCCACAGCCCTGTGACCAGTCCAGCCTGTTCTCACTTGGGATTATTGCTGTGCCTTGGACCTGTCTGCTCCAAGGCAGCCCCAGTTCTGCCTACCTCTGTCCCTAGCCATTCACCTTGGCAAAAATCTTTTGGGCAGATGGGTCTTCTGGGGAGAGGACTTAGCAGGCCCATGACAGGTGTAGGTGTCCCAGGGTTCTAGGATGGTTTCATTGGGTCTAGGTGTTCTGAATAGACTCTTAAAGGGAGGTGATAGTTCAATAAAAGCATTTAAGTGGGACTGGGTATGTAGCTCAGTTGGCAGGGTGCTTGCCTAGCACGCATGAACCTGATATGGTTATGGTGGTGGATACCTATAATCCCAGCACTCGAGAGATAGAGGCAGGAGGATCAGGAGTTCAAGGTCATCTTCAGCTACATAATGAGTTCAAGGCCAGCCTGGGCTATATGAGACCCCGTATCAAAAAATTAAAAATTTAAAAAAGCATTTAAGGAATAATGGCAAATGAATGGCACCTTTAAAACACAGAGGGTTTACTTGTAAACTCATCCTTATCCAAAGACCACAGCTCCATGAGGGTCCTCTTGGTGTTGTATGGTCTGTGGGTTTGTGGGTCTGACATGTCCATCGTATGGCTGCTGCTGTCCTAAGCCCCTGTGCCCACTGCTCACCCCTCATAGCCTTTGCCTCGGGTTCCCCTTTTTGAAGTTGGATTCTCAGTCACTAGATAGGGGAGGGGCCCTCACTGTCCAGTGTGGGAGACAGAGACTCAGGAAGCAAAGAGCCTGACCTACAGGGTAGGCCAGCCAGGCCAAGGATGGACCACCTTAGGGTTTAGTCCCATCCTGTGGGTGGCCAGATGGGCAGTTTATAGGGGCCCCTTAGCAAATGACTGTAGCTCATTGGCAGAATAGCCATGCCAAGTTGTTTTGCTCCGGACTGATGGCAGATTCTGAAGGTCACGGGGGTGGCATGGCATCTGATGTGCTGGGAGAACATTCACCAGGGTCTGTCTGAGGGTCGCGTGGGAAGATGCCAGGATACCTTGGTAGGGCAGAGCTGGCTGCCTCAGGTGTCCCTGTGCCACAGGTCATGCTGACCTTCCACATATTTGGTAACTGGAAGGGACCCCCCAATTGAATGGACACCTTATGCAAGTTGTCCTTTTGTTCACAAAGGCAGGACCAGGGGCCAAGCACATGACTCTCTGAGCTGTTGGGCTCTAAGAGGGCTGGAGCTCACCTGGACCCACTCCTCCCACCCTCGGTGGACATTTGTGTGCAGATCCAGACCCCACAGGGGACAGCAGTTCAGCAACATCTCCAGTTTGACAGCCTCAGAAGGCAGTCCTTCATCCAGCAGGCTCCAGGTGACTTCCACCCTGGAATCATGCATGTGGCACAGCACAAGCTGGTGACCCTCACCCAGACATGGTGCGCAGGAGCTCTGGTAGGGGATTAGCCTTGCAGCAGGGTCCTTTGATAGTTGATATCAGCACTTTGCCGTTATTTATGAATTCATCTATTTGCCAGGACAAGCCTCTGTGCATTCAGTTGCCATGGCAGCCTTAAACCCGGTATCTTATTAATTCTACATGTTATGAAATAAATATAGATCAGACAATTGAAGTGAAGGTTCTATTTTTTTATTATGCATCTGGTTCCCCCGCCCGGGGTGGGATGCTCCTGGCACACGGCTTCCTTCCACACACATCCATCAGAGTGGAGTGCCTGGGGCAGGCTGCACAGCATCACCTGCTCACAGTTTGTAGGATAGAACTGAGATTGGGTAGGGGAAGGGCAGGAAGCAGCTGAGGGCGAGGGTGAGGCTGGCAGAACCCAGGGGCATTGTGGAGTCCCCAGAGTGCAGGGAGCAGGCCGGTGTCCCAGATGCTTTAGTCCGAATTGTGGGGCACAGTAGTGGAATGTGGACCCAAACAGCCTGTGAGCCGGGGCCACCCTGAGGCCTAGCATTCTCACTGGCACCTCAAGACCACTCACCTATCCAGGAAGAAGGTGATGCCTCATCCGAAAGGGAGCATATGTTGGATTGCTGATGCTCATGGGTTTTAGTCTGGTTCAGAGAGGCCAGGACAGGAGGCTGGGGAATGTGGCTCAGTTGTAGAGTGCTTGCCTAGCATATACAAGGCCTTAGGTTCATCACCAGAACTGGATAAACTGGGTATGATGGCACAAGTCTGTAACACTAGTATAGGAGGTGGAAGCAGGAGGATCAGAGAAGTTCGAGGTTATCTTTAGCTACGTATCATGTTCGAGGCCAGCCTGGGCTGTATGAGACTGGGGCAGACCAGGGTGAAAAGACCTGAGAATAGGGTTGGACCTTCTGGGCTCTCTGGGTTAGCTTGGCTTCCCCTATGTTTCTTGGGCCGCTGTGGGCACTGGCTAAGCACTTTATATGCCCAGGATAGCACTAGAGCAGAGAGGCTGTTCTCACCTCGGTTTGTGTAGACTCAAAGTGCCCCGACTGGGACTCCAGGTCAGGTCTTGCCACACATGGCCTCCATGTGGGCCAGACCCTGAAGCAATGTGCCCCCACACCATGCCTTAGCTCTTTTCCCTCAGCCTGAGAACCTCTCAGGACAATTCCGGACTACTCACTGTAGACCAGATTGGACCTGCCTGTCAGCAACTCTGCCTCAGGTCTTCTCTATGGTGTCTGTACGTGGGGTCGGGCAGTGGGTGCTCTGAGGTCCACCAGGGGCAGTATACAGTGTTAGCTAAACAGTGACACTCAGGAAAGCCAGCTTCCCCCAGGACTTCCCCACCCACTTGGTCACAGTGGTGGCAGAGGTGACATCTGTAAAAATGCTGTCAACCCTGACTAGTTCAGGTCCTGGCCTCCTTTCACCATAAATGGCCCTAGGCTGAGGGAGGAGGGTAAAGATGAGTACAAGGGAGGCAGGTGTTCCAGGCCTAGCCAGGGCTCTTCCCAGCTACAAGCCCAGATCAGCTGGAGAAGCTGAGTTCCAAAACCAGACCCTGGAGCCACAACCACCTGCAGGGGAGGAGGCAGCAGGACTTTTGTCGGCAGGGACTAGAGCTTCTGCAACCTTAGCATGTCACTGGTGTTCATAGCCAGCCCCGCTGTGGCGAGCAGTTTGGGGTCTCCAGGTCTCCAGAATCTATCCCCTATGGTCGGTTGCTGGTTCTTAGAATCCAGAGCTTAGGAGCAGGCTAGGATCCTGGACACCCATCACCCTGTCATATTCCTTGTCAGGCGGCCAGTCCCTGTGAGCAAGTGGTCCATCGATCCTCTGGGCCAGCAGCCAGCATGGACCACTCAGCTGCTCCCAGCCCCCAGGGCCCGATCAGGGCATCGACAGAGCTGTGCGCTCACCATTTAATTAAGCTTAGTTTAATTAAAAACCTGGAGTTCTTGATTAGACTGGGTAATTGATTTAATTTTCTGTGGGATTTAAGTGCCAAATACCTCTGTGGTGTGAACCCCTCAATCCTAGGGGGGTGTGGGCGATGGTCAGAAAGGAGACACAACTCCCATAAGATGGGGGAGGTTTGCTTTCAGCACTCACTGCTCCTCTGCCTTCTCTAGGGGAGGGGCTGGCCTGGGCCCTGCTGCAAAGTGGGTTTTTGGAAGCCCTCCACATGAGTCCCCACAGGGGCCCGGGTTTCAGTTCCTTTAGGGCTGGGGACAGAGGTAGTAGTCCCAGATAGCTGTAACCATGTCCTGGCTCTGTGGCCTCACCAGATATCAGGGGAAAAGAATCTGGTAGGTCACTTTCTAAAGTGTGACCTACCCACCTACCCTGGGAGTGAGGAAGCCAAGTGTCCAATAGCGTGAGTCCTGGACAAGGACTCTTCAGCTGTCCTCCTGGCAGAATTCTCAGAGTACAGCACATCCAACAGGGCTGCCCTGGGGGTCAGCGGCCCCAGGATGCAGCAGACAATGAAAACTGCAGCCCCACTGTGCGGGGAGCCTTGATCCTTGACAGCGATCAAGAAAGAACCTCCCCAAAGTCCCCTGAAAGAATTGCCTGGAACACCAAGATGGTTGCGTGGGTGCTTGGTCTTCATTGTGTTTTTTTTATCCTCAAAGATTTATATTTTATTGCATGTGTGTGTCTGCATGTATGCATGCACAGATGTGGGTGCCCACAGAGACAGAAGAAGGAGTCTGATTCCGTGGAGCTGGAGTTAGGGAAGTTGTGAGCTACCCGGAATGGGTGTTGGGAACCGAACTCAGGTCCTCTGCAAGAGCAGCAAGTACCCGTAACCACTGGGCCATCATCTCTTCAGCTCCTGGGCCCTTATTCTTAAAGGCTGGGAAGGCCTGCGTGCCTTCAACATGAAACACCATCTGAGACCTTTGGTGCCTAGGGAGGAAAACGTCACAGAGGAAGAAGCTCCTTTTCCTTGACTGAAGTCAAGCAGCTTGTTTTGTTTTATGACAGGCTCCCATGTAGCCCAGGCTGGCCTCTAACACAGTATGTAGCTGAGGATGACCTTGAACTCCAGATCATCCTGCCTCTACCTTCCAGTGTACCTCCACAGCCAGCTGAAGCAGCTTTTTTTTTTGGTCTTTTTGAGACAGGGTCTCCCTGTAGCCCCAGCTGTCCTGAACTCACTATGTAGACCAGGCTGGCCTTGAACTCACAGAGATCCACCTGCCTCTGCCTCCCGAGTGCTGGGATTAAAGGCGTGCGCCACCATGCCTGGCGCTGAAGCAGCTTTTTAATAAAACAGAGATTGAGGGGTTGGAGAGATGGCTTAGTGGTTAAGAGCACTGGCTGTGCTTGCAGAGGATCCAGATTCAGTTCCCAGGACCCACATGGTGGCTAACAACTGTCCATAACCCCAGTTCCAGAGGGTCCAATGCCCTCTTCTGACCTCTGCAGGCATTGCACAACATGGGTACACATATACATGCAGGCAGTACACTCATACACATAAAATACAAGTAATAAATAAAATATTTTTTTAAACCAGACATTGAGCTTTGGAAAACAGTCTGCTGGTCCTTCCGACATAAAATGTGTCCACGTGAGTACAAATGCCACAGAAACCAAAGCTCTGGTCCACAGACAAGCTTAACAGGATGTTCACAGCAGTTCCACAGTGCCTAAAATACAGAGGCACCCTGAGAGTCCCTCAGCTGATAACACAACAATTTACCCGAACCAGGAAACATCATTTGACTGTGAAAAAGAAACGATGCTCAGGCTGGTAACGACTCAGCAGGTAAAGGTGTTTTGTGCCAAGCTTGACAACTTGAGTTCAATTCTTGAGACCCAAGTGGTAAGAAGGAGTGAACCAACTCTTGCAAATTGTCTTCTCACCTCCACATGTGTGCTGTGGCATGTATCCATCCACCCCGCTCCTACAATAGATAATCAAATAGATGTGATTTAAACATTTTTAATTTTATGTGTGTTTACCTGCATGTATGTATGTGCACTGTGCGCATACAGTACCAGTGGAGGCCAGAAGAGGGCGTCAGATCCCCTGGAACCGGAACTACAGGTGGTTGCTAGCCGCCATGTGGGTACTGGGAACTGAACCTTGGTCCTTTGCAAGAGTGGTAAGTGCTTTCAACCACGGAGTCTTCTCTCTGTCCTCCCCCGTGTAATTTAAAGTTTTTTAAAGGAATGAAGCGCTGATTCACTCTGCAACATGGATGGTAGTAGAGAGCATTGTGCTCAGTGCAGAAAGCCAGTCACCGTCTTTTGCTGTGTGATTCTGTTTATAGGAAATGCCCAGACTGGACAAACCCATAGAGACAAGGGGTCAGGCAGGGCTTCTTTTTCCTTTTCTCTCTCCCTCCTGATTCCCTCCAATGATGGGAAAAAAAAAAAAAATTACCGTTTGGGGGCTGGGGATGTAGCGCTGTTGGTAAAGCCTTGTGTCTGATCCCCAGTGCCAGATAAATCAGGGGTGGTGGTACACATTTGTAACCCCAGCACCCAGGAAGTGGAGGCAGGAGGATCAGAAGTTCAAGGTCATCCTCAGTTATGTATTGGGTTCGAGGCCAGCTTGAGATACATGAGACCATGTCTCAGAAAAACGAAAGACAGGGCTGGAGAGATGGCTCAGCACTCAAGAGCACTGGCTGTAACTCCAGTTCCAGGGGATCCCAAGCCCTCTCTGATCTTCAAAATCATTGTACAGCACAGGTGCACTTATATACATGCAGGCAAAATACTCATACACACAAAATAAAACAAATTAATTTTAAATATTAAAGCAAAACAAAAACAAACCAAAAGACTACAATCTGTCCCCAGGGACGGAGAACAGGCTTAGTATTGGAGATTATCTGACTTTCATGTTTTTCCCTTTTTATCCAGTCTGGGACCCTAGCCCATGTGAGGGTACTGGTGGGTCTTATCTCCTCAGTTAACCCTCTCTGGGTAATACCCACATCCACATACTCAAATGTGTGCCTCACCAATGCCCCCAACATAATTATTTCTCCTCCTCCTCCTCCTCCCCCTCCCCCTCCCCCTTCTTCCTCTTCCTCCTCCTCCTCTTCCTCCTCCTCCTCCTTCTCCCCCTCCCCCTTCTACAGGACCCACTGCCCATTTTAATTTGGGGTGCCCAAGCAAAAGTCCTAGGGCAGAGGCAGCATCCAGCCTGAGCTCAGGCACCCTCTCCTCCTGCCCACCAGCCCCTACTCACTGCAAGTAAAGCGGTCATCTTTGACAACATACAGACACTGACTCTGGCCCCAGATGTTGCTTTTTTTTTTTTTTTAAGATTTTTATTTATGGCTATGTATGTGTGTCCACCATGTGTGTTCAGGTACCCCTGGAGGCCAGAAGACGGCATCAGAGTCTCTGGAGTTGGAGCTACAGGTGATTGTGAGCTGCCTGATGTGGGTGCTGGGAACTGAACACAGGTCCTCTGGAAGAGCAACAAATGCTCTTAACCACTGAGCCATCTCTCCAGTGCCATCATTTCTTTCTTTTGGAGACAGTCTCTCTGTGCATCTCTAGTAGGCCTGGTACTTGCTATGTAGACCAGACTTGCCTCAAACTCACAGAGATCTGCCTTTCTCTGCCTCCCGAGTCCTGGAATTATAGCCTGTTGCTATCCTGTCTTGAGAATTCCTCCATCACATGACTTTCTCCATTACTTTTTAATTCATCCTTATGCAAAGTCCTCAGGACAAGGGTAGAATGAAGCCAGATTCTTTGCCAGACGATAACACAGTGGCCTCTAGCCCATTCCTAACGGAGTCTGTTCTCTGAAGTCTCAGGAGCGTGGTCTTTACTGCCTGCCTTTCTATCAGCCTGGTCTTCTGCCCCCACCAACGTGACCCACTAAGCTTTGCTTACGGAATTCTCAGACTGTCTCATCCACAGCTCCAAACTCTTCCACATTCCTCCCACAAACCATTTCCAAAAGCCTGCATAGCACATGGTCAGGTTTATCACAGCAACATCCCCACTCCCGGCACTGATTTCCCATGTTAGTCACTTCTTTGTTGTTGTTGTTTGTTTTTGCTTTATTTTCATTTTATGTGTTTGTGTGTATTACTTGCATGCATGCAGGTGCACCCGTGTTGTGCAATGCCCGAGGAAGATAGAAGAGGGTGTTAAACCCCCTGCAACTGGAGTTATGAATGGTTGTTAGCCGCCACGTGGGTGCTGGGATTCAAATCCAGGCATTCTGCAAGAACAGCCAGTGCTCTCTGCAGCCCTAGTTACTTTCCATACTAGTCACTGTGACCAAATCCCTGACCAGCAGAAACTGAAGGGGAAAGGGTTTATTTGGGCTCACAGTTTAAGGTGCTGTAGTTCATGAGGCAGGGGGCCAGCTCCTGTCTGTGGCAGTGGGAGGCTGCATGCTCACATCTCAGCTGGTCAAGAAGCAGAGAAAAAGAATGATAGTGTCCCAGACTTTCTTTTAAAAAAATACTTCTCTTTTTGCTGGGCGTGGTGGCGCACACCTTTAATCCCAGCACATGGGAGGCAGGGGAAGGAGGCTCTCTGTGAGTTCAAGGCCAGCCTGGTCTATGTAGTGTGTTCCAGGTCAGCTGGGGCTACGGGGAGACCCTGTCTCAAAAAGACCAAAAACAACAACAACAACAAAGATTTCTTTTTAAAAGATTTTATTTTTATATTATGTATCTGAGTGTTTTGCCTGCGTGTATGTGTGCTATGTGTGTGCAGTGCCCACAGAATCCAGAAGAGAGCATTGGATCCTCTGAACTGGAGTTACAGACAGTTGTTAGCTGCCATCTGGGTGCTGGGAACTGAACTGGGTCCTCTGAAGAACAGCTCATGCTCTTAACCACGAGTCATCTCCCCAGTGCAAGGCTTTCCTTATATTTTATTTTATTATTTTCTAAGGTTTTCTTTTTAAGGTATTGAAAATGCCCAAAGGTTAAGAGTCATCATGGCTACATACATCCATGTATACACCGAAAGCTTCACCCATTCATTTCCACTAGGAGAGCTTACACTTTGTGAGTTATATACTTCCTTTTTAAAAAAGATTTTTAAAACTTGTATGAGTGTTATCCTGCATGTATGTATGTATATCGTGTGTGTGTGGTGCGCAGAGGCCAGAAGAAGGTGTTGGATCCCCTGGAACTGGAATTACAGACAGCTGGTTGTGAGCCACCATGTGGGTGCCAGGAACCGAATCCAGGTCCTCTGCAAGAGCAGTTGGTGCTCTTAATTGAGGCATCTCTCCAGCTCCCATGAATTACATATTTTTCCCTCCCTCCCTTCCTCCCTTCCTTCCTCCCTCCCCCCTCCCTCTCTCCCTCTCTCCCTCTCTCCCTTCCTTTCTTTCTTTGTGGGAGTAGAGAATCAGACACCCAGGGCCTTACACATGCTAGGCAAGCCCTCTGCAGTTGTGCCACATCCCAACCTGTGAATGACATCTTAAGCTGCTATACAAAAAAGCTCTGCAGTTTGGCCAAAGCCTTCTGCCTGTCTCCCCCTCCCCTGTCTTCTGAGGGTGAGGTTTCCCCGGGACCTGTTGTTTGAGGCACACGCAGGTCGTTGTGCCACTCCAGGACAGACACTTTGGGAAACACATGCTACTGAGAACCAAGCCAGCCTGTGCTGGGACCTGTGCTGCCCTGACGGAGCCCTCAGCTGTCTCAGGCACCACTGCTGTATGTGTACACAAGATCACTCTGCTCCTGCCCAGCCCTGGGCTTCTGATAGCACCTAGAGGTGCCCTGAGCTTTCTCACACAGAAGGTGTCCTCTGTGGAGCTCAGCTTGGCTCCCACCTACCACCAGCCACGATCAGCTCACCTCAGGGCTCTCACAGCTCAGGGCCCGTCCACTTGCAGAAAGGGTGTCGTGCAGCCATTTCTTCTGACGAGAGACTCTAAAGAATCAAGAAGTGGAACCAAGAGATAGTTCCGTGGGCAGTCTGTACTGCTCCTGCAGAGAACCAGAGTTTGGTTTCTAGTACCCACTTCAAATAGTTCACAATTGCTTGTAACTCTGACTCCAGGGAATCTGATGCCCTCTTCTGGCTTCTGGGGGAACTTAGACTCGTGTGTACATACCCATATACACACATATACACATAATTTTTTTTTTTTGTCTTTTTGAGACCTGGAATTCACTATGTAGACCAGGCTGGCCTTGAATTCACTGAGATCCGCCTGCCTCTGCCTCCCGAGTGCTGGGGCTACAGGCGTGTGCCACCACACCCGGCACACATAGTTTTTAAAATCTTTTTTTTTTTAAAGGTTTTTTGAAACAGGGCCTCCCTGTAGCCCCAGCTGACCTGGAACTTGCTATGCAGACCAGGTTAACCTCCATCTCACAGAGATCCACCTGCTTCTGCCTCCCAAGTGCTGGGATTAAAGACGTGAGTCACTATGTTTGGTAAATTGAAGAGTCAGGAAGTAAAAACTCTTCAGTCTCAGGAAGCTCCAATAACAAGGTTCATAAGGCTCCTCTCCAGCCTTGTATGAGCTTTAACAGTTGCTGGAGAGAAACGACTTGTGAACCAGCCCAGCGGAGGAACTGCAAATTTTGGAGTTGTCACCATGCAGCCATAATGCAGCTGCTTTTGACACCCCTGCTCCTGTAAATAACCCCCCAAGTCACTGTTACACCCCGTTCCTGTAAATAACCCCCAAAGTCACTGTTACACCCCGTTCCTGTAAATAACCCCCAAAGTCACTGTTACACCCCTGCTCCTGTAAATAACCCCCAAAGTCACTGTTACACCCCTGCTCCTGTAAATAACCCCCAAAGTCACTGTTCTTTAATCTAGACATAGGTGGAATTGCCTCCTCAATCTGTTAAGTGTGCCCTACCTGGGGTGAACAGATGTTGACATCTCCCCAGGACAAGTCACCCTGCCTCTTGGGGGGATATCATGAAGGTGATCAGGTAGGTGATGCCCAGTGAAGGGCTGGCCAGACCTACTCTGAGCAGGGCCTTCTTCCTGCTAGCCCATGACGGGGACCCTCACTCCATGCGAGAGTTAGGTGTGGGCTCATGTGGTTGGCACCATCTTAGAGCTGTCCGAGCTTCCTAGGGAGGCCCGAATTCCCGAAATGTCTTCAGACGTGCAGCTGGGCCTGAGACCCTCTGGACTTTGGGGCTGCTTTCTGCTTAGCATGCCCACCTACCACCCCTGCTGCAGTACCACCCACTGGCCACCTTGGAGGCTGAGGAGGACTGGAAAAATGGCCCTCAATCATCCCACTGGTGATCCTTTCCCTGAAGCAAACCGTCTTCTGACAACAGCCCTATTCTGTCTGTTTTCCGTGGTAATACGAACTGGCTGCTTGTATTGATTTTCCTCTATTTTTCCGGTTTTAACTTAATGACCAGAAACCCCAAACAAATAAAATTTCCTTTAAAAACTCAGGGAGATCAATGAGTGAGGGTCAGAATCACAATTCTATGAGCCAGAGGGACAGTCCTTGGGGTTGGTGGATGTCATTGCTCAGGGCCAGAGGCTCCCTGGGAATTTTTGGGTGGGGTGGGGGAAGGCATGCCTGCATGCTTCAGCCTGACCCACTCCCCTCATAAACTAACACCCCCACCTCTTTGGCTGCAGAGGCCATCTAAAAGCCTGTCTCTGGTCTTAAAACTGGAGAAATTTAAAAGGTATTATTATTTGTCAGTTTCCATGCGTGCCTTGTGGCCCCTGGAGTCGATGAGGCTCTGAGATGGGAATTGAGATGTCGGACCTGGCTGTCACCACTGGGAGGGACTCCCATCTGAGTTGAGCTAATTTGGATGGCCTTTGGGCAGTCAGTGTACCGGAGAGAGGGCTCTTAGGAACAAAGAGCTGTGTGTGGCCTCTGACCCCACAGGGCATGCCTGGGGTAAGACCCCTCCCAGCAGCCTTGAGCCTGTGTGGGGGTGCGGATGCTGAAGTGTGAGGCACACACAGTACCAAGCCCCCCAAGCCTTGGCCAACCATAGTGTCCCCAGTGCCCTTGCTGATGGCCTGGATATGAGGTAGCCATCACCCTGCAGCCCAGAGAGGACCCCTTCTATTCATGCACCTGGCCTGGAAAACCCCACATTTCCCTGAGGCTGCCTTGGGGCCTAACTGCCTTTGCAACTCACATGCACAAGGTTTCCCAGAGGTCCTAGGGTGGCTGGGAGAGCAGGCAGGTTTTATTCAGGGAGAATCAGAGATGGGGCCCTAGATGGGAGCTCTGGCCTTCCTTCTTCCAAGGATGCCTGAAGTAAGTTCCTCTCCAGAGCTCCAGGCTTGCGTTGAAATGAAGAGCCCCACAGGCTGTTCTGCCACCTTCAAATTCATGAGGCCTGAAGGGGGAAGGAGAACAGGAAGGCGGGGTTAGGGCAAGGGTTGGACTGCTCATCATTCCTTCTGCCTCCCAAACTTGTGCCAGGCTTCCGGGTGTGGAAGGGGCTCAGAGCTGTTCTCAGCTGAAGGCCAGGGAAGGGGCTTCCTCTCCATCCTTCCCCAGAGGTAACCAAGCTTCAGATCCAAGTCATATTAGTCCAAAAGGCCAGTAGGAAGCATGTAGTGTGGGGTTCCCTCCAGCTGCTTGTTAGAGTTCCTTGGGGAGGTTGTAAGAGCCACCCTCACTGGGACGTAGTAGAACTAGTTACAGGACAGTGAGAATCTGAGCTGTGAGGCACCCAGGGGTGAGTGGACACCCTCTCTACCACCTCCAAAGCCAGCGCAGCCACAGGAAGCCAACCTGGAACATTCCATCAGGGAAGCTCCAGTGTGGTGGGGGATAGGCAGCTCTTGTCCTCTGGACAAGGTGAAGAGGGTGTTGGAGTAGAGGGTGTTCAGTTTCCACATGGGGACACAGATAATTTTTCTTTCTCCTTTCTTTCTCTCTCTTCATTCCTTCCCCCTTCCTTCCTTCCTTCCTTCCTTCCTTCCTTCCTTCCTTCCTTCCTTCCTTCCTTCCTTCCTTCCTTCCTTCCTCCCTCCCTCCCTC